>NC_068355.1:55655007-55731620 GCF_020536995.1 Dreissena polymorpha | reverse complement strand
AATAATTATATTGATTCATTCGGGATATCATATAATAGTAGACTATTACTACCGGTAATAAAGTAGTTTACCAATAAATAAAAAATCGTCATAATCATAATAATCATAATGATGTTTATATACGGTAAATGATATTAATAACGATAGTATAATCCTGTCGACCTAAATGATACATTGTAACTAAGTCATGAATCACTTGTCGTAATAATATATTTTCGAACTTAGTAAAGAATGAAGGCGTTGTTTTCATTATTAAATTAGGGCTTACCATAAAAGAGCAGCTCACAATTCAATCTAGGGGATGGAATGATCGTATCGCAGTAAAACGATAGGTAGGACTATTAAAAAAGTGATGCTCACCATTTTTTTAACATTATTTCTATCAGTGTGGAATATATTAGGGATTGTCTTCGCATATATTTAATACACAATTATGATACTTTTGAGGAAACAGTAATAATGAACATGTACCGTGCTCTAAAAAATCAATTATACATGAACGCATCTTTTGGCGATTTAAAAACCTGAAAATTATAGAGCGTTGTAACGCGAGACGATTGAGTAATTTGGAGAGTTATGTTGTTGTCGTTATCTTTTGTGACACTACGAGGATTGTTTATTAAAGTATAAAATACAGCAATCACAGTATGAGCACGGATAGCCGAGAGGTCTAAGCGATAAACTTTTACTACAGTGGACAGTGGTTCGAGCCCACTTTTATTTAAACTCGCACGTGAGTTTATAAACTACTTTCGTTACAACACATGGACCTATCTTCATAGAGTAATGCAATCGGCTATCTTTTAGTTTTCAATAAGCGAGATTTTGTCAGCATTGGTTTGTAAACGTTTCATGAAACGCTTATATGTATTACATTCTCACCAACGGATTTCTTACTAAAAAGTACACTTTAAAGCATGAAATGACAATAAATCCAAATCCTAAACAAGTCTATCTTGACATCTGTGACATCGAAACTTGAATACGGTCCACTTTTTAACTGTACTATGTTTATAAAAAAAATAAAAAGAACAAATAGCTTAGCAAATGTTTACTGCTAGATTTTAGGTTCGTTAACTTGTTCCCTTTAATATACTGGTCGCTTCGATCTTATGATGAACTTATGATTTGTTGTGACAAATAGGAGAACTTAATACCTGAGGACGTCGGCGTAAACGTTTTTTCAAAGAAGCAACCGAATCGTTTTCACAAATGGTTAAGGACGAGCTTGTCGAAGTGAGAATTCTAAATATTTGCCCTGGATTCACCTCAATAAAATCATTTAGGTACAATATTAAGCTTTGCTTCGAGGCATAATTTTCGAGGCCAACGAGACCTTTGTTTCCTGTGTGATTAAGATGTCAAAGTTTCAGAGATTGAGGTTTCAGTGTTACGTCACAAGCTTCAATCGAAAAAGTGATCGGGTCTGGTGTTCGGTTTCCAATAGGTTGTTTTTAACATCGCCTCGCGCTTATCCGCATTGATAAGTGTCATTGTAGAAATTTACACATTACTCTCTTTCGATTGCTTAAGCAAGTCAAACAAAAATAGTTTTTTTTTACATTTTAAGAATATGATTATCAATTTATTAAAGCTGCAGATCAGCAATTCATCGTTGCAGTTAATATTGATTTCTATGTGAGAAACATCGGTATAGAGTTGCGAAGGCATTTCTATGATTGACTTTGAAAGAAAGTGTTAATTTATCACTTAATGTAAAAAGGTTTTACGCAATTAACGCCTTTTGTATAAAAACATATATATAATCATATATATATATATATATTATATATATATATATATAATATAATATATATATATTATCTATCTATATATATATATATATATATATAACATATTGCATTGAATCAAACAATAATGAAAGTGAACATAATCATGCTTTACTAGTGCGGCCACATTATGCAACTATCTTTGTTCGACATGGTTTCAACTTGGTCAGGCTAAGCTGTAGACCGAGCCTTATTCTAATATTCATTTTATTCACTCAAGTCGATGAAAACATAGAAAAATGATTCGTTAAAGAAAACAACGCAAGATAAGTATTTTTAAACTACAGAAAAACCCTTGGGTACATAACCACGACGATAAGTAGGAATTGCAAAAATAGTTTTCATCGATATTATCCAAATGAATGTCTGTATGTGCTTTTACACCGTTGGATTTCTGCGAAGATGACTTCTGAACATTATGAGAAGTCATAGAATGCAATATCAATACGTAATGTAGGAGTTTGACGCGTGGTATCCAGTATCAAGGAAAGTTGGAAAAAAAAACGAGACAGCATAAAACCGTTAACATGATAAGAGTATTTAATAAGTCTTGACAAAAAAAGCAAAATCGTACGACTTAGCCCTAACAGAATCAAAACAAATCTTGCGCTCGAAGACATATTGAGAAATGTTAATTAATTTTATTGTTTGTTGAAACGAATAAATGAATTACAATTATTAAAAAAAATGCTGTGTATTTTAATAATATAATACTTAAACAAACAAAAAATCCTTCTGATCTGGAAGGATTTTCTTGTGATGGCAGTTGTTATATCACGTAACCATGGGGAGATAACCGTGCGTGAAGTTTTGCCACTAATGCGAAATATGCGGTATAGCCGTAAAATAAATGGCTCATGAAAACCGCAATTATGTAAGGGTCATTTCACAGGTGGTTAGCGTGTGGCTATGATATTAATTAGTGGAATTATCATTTTGAATAATAAAAATATATTATAACGACAAATCAACTTTTATGAAAAGAAAATCACTTTCAAATATATATATAACAAGGGTATCCAACTCAAAATCACCCGAAAACGGTATGCATCGCTTTGAACAGCAATAACTTCATCAATTGTGCAGCGATTTTTACGATCTCGGTCTTATTCCACGTAGAAATGAATTTCCTTTCTGAAAATGTACATGTCTTGCAGAATTTTACGAATACTGGGTCAGATTTAAGAATATCACAATACACACTCACTTACATACTTAACATCGATCAGCATAATAATGAATGAAATATTCCGGAGTAAGGGCATTTTCCCTGTAATGTTCAAGACCTCGATACCATAATTCAATAAACTTATGAAAAAATTCTTACCCGTGCTTGCCGTTGCAATATACATCAAAACTAACTGTCCAGCGCAGGTTGAAACCTTTGATTACATAAATTTCAAACTAACCGGACATTTTGAACACACGAGTGATTTCATTGGTCCAATGCGAAGGTGTGTCTTTACAACTGACGATTTAATTTATTAATCGGTCTGATCGGTGTCAATTAGGTTACGCGAGTTGTGTATATCGTGTTATTTCTTAAAATTTGACCCAGCTTTTGTAGAAATATTACAAGATATATACATTTCTAGTAAGAAAATTCATTTCTGCGTTGAAGAAGACCACGATCGATAAAATCGCTGCACAATTGATGAAGTTATGAGTGTTCAAAGCGATGCCACCCCGTTCTCGGGTGATTTTGAGTTGGATACCTTGTTTATATATATATATTTGATAGTGAAAATTTGTTGTGTTTATTTCAGAAAAGTTGATTTTCTTTATAATATGATTATTTATCATTCAAAATGAGTGTTTTCATTAATTAATATCATAGCCACACGATAACCACCTGTGGGTCAGCTGGTCAGTTTTGAGTGTGAGAGTGAAGTTTGATTCCCTTGTTTTTGCGTCATAGTGCTTTGAGAATTTTTTTCTTTTGACAATGTGAATCATAATTGTAAGCAGAATCAAACAAATAAGATGGATTTAGAATAGAGCTTTATAATTATCACTGAAGCAATATTATTAATAACACGTCTTCGCACAACCTTTTATATAAAATGTTTCAGTGTATATAAGTGTGTCAATGATTATGCGGAATGAGTCACTTCGTGTTTCAGTGTGACTTAAGTACCTTGAATCTTTCACGCAGTCATTAAATAAAAAAATGCAACTTGTGCACTTTATGTTTATCTGTTTTAAACATAGTGTTTAACCGGTAATTATTAACCAACGACTATCATGCTTGATTGTGAGAAATTGCTTCATAGATTTATAAAGTGTACCGAACAAACTTAGAACAACTTAGACGTTTATATTAGTAATAGAACACGCTGAGACGTAAATGTTGGTTTCGGTCGCAAGACCTACACTAACAATACCCCGACCATTGTACACTTGATTGAGTTTACCTGATATGGCTTTACTCAAATAACTGTAGTTGTAATTGTGTTTGTACAAGTGGTTTTATTAAGGTTCAAAAACATTGTTCGAACATTACCGATTCGGACTGGGCTTTCATCTAATATTCATTAATATGTTTTGGCTATTCAACCTTCATATATTTTTATGTTTTTATCATATATATGTTTATGCCATGCTCATACGTGTTTTTCATTGTTAATAGTATACTAGTATATTGTAGATATATGTCCAATATGGTTTAGGTATTCTGAATGTTTGAATTACTCTGTTGTATAATTTGAGTATTCACTCTGTGTGGCCAGGATATTCATCTTTTTGTTTCATGAACTTTTCCAATACGTTTGTGTGTATGATTCTATATGTTTATACATTATTCTATATGGCTTTATGTGCTTTTAATATTCATCGTTCAGCTCAATACCAGCATTTGCGTTTTTTCCTTACAAATTTTTTTATAATCCTCTAATAAGAGAGACATTCGCAAATTTGTTTTATTCGAAGAATTTGGAGAGCCTTCAACAAAGCTTAATACGAGATTTTACATTCAACCACATATTTTTAATGATTGTCAACACTTTACCACCTATATCATCATTACATTATTGATACCAAAGTGCATTTTGATATATATATTATTTGGTTTTTACAAAGAATTATTACAAAACTAATTGTTTAAGGTCAATAATTAATGTAGCCGTTTATAGTAATTCAGACAATGTTGGACAACAACAGACACCCAAAACTAATATTGCATTAACTATTTTACAGAAAATGGCGAGAGAATACCACTTAATTAGATTAAATACTATTTTAATCAAAAGCCTATACCGTATGCCATTTTACGTTTAATCTGTTACTTGCTTTCTCGAATCATTAATCGGTTATGGAAATAAATTTATTTTATAGTATAATCGGCAAAAAGTTTCCAGAGTTTCGTTGGACGACTGAACAATAACCTGTTCATAGTTTTAATCATCTTTAAAAAAAATCGATATATAATATAAATAAAAATACAATTGTCGAATTGATCGTGTTTTATTTTTGTGTATATTTCCCAAAATCCAAAACTTACTGTTGTTCAAGTGTTTCGATATCCTTTGAATTTTTACTCAAACATTTCTTATTTCTGTGATATTAATATTGAATCACCAATTTTGCTATCTCGGCATACGCTCATTGACAATGCGCACAGATTCTTCATATTCTTAATGTTTCTTGTAATCAGGGTATAGTGAGATTCACGTGCAAGTATGTTAACGATATCGAATGTACAGCTACGCAAATGTAAGGGGCCTATATTAAAAACTTAAAATGTTTGGCCGTAAACAAATAACATTTCTAATGATTTACATGGGTCAGCTAGTGTTGAGAACAGACTTAGTCGACTTAAGACCTGGCAAGAACTAATACTTTGTTTTAACAACGACAAACTATAATGAGCACCCACGTGAGTGTTTGATTCTGCAGTGCTACTTCGTGGTAACCTGGTAGCAAAATTATCTAATGCTTAGTAGAATTGCGTAAGTCAGCGTTTTTGGACAACCATCCACGTTATGCAAATTGTATGTATAAAGTGGACTAAACAGGTTCAGGGGACTTTTCTAGAACAGTCCTGATTTTACAACTATACTTATCTCGCTGCTATACTGCCTACTTTGTACAAGGGACAAAATAGCCTTCGTAGCAGCTCTTATTTCACCTACCGTTAAGTACTTAACCTCTAAGAACACACTCTTTCTGTAGTTAATATTTCTTAATGATATATGCCTTTAATCTGTGCAATCAGGCTTCTGAATGCTGTTGGCGATACCAGTCAGAATGGCTTATCAACTGGTTATCAACCCGCCTATCGGGGTTCCCTTTCGTCGAAGTAACATCATGGATCACTGATAATATGTTTGCTACGAATGTCTTAAAACGTCGAGATTCATTTCTTTTGTATCAGCGAGTCTGTTCAGAAATACCTGCAGTGGACCTTTTAGTTCAATTCATGTTAAACCAACTGATACAAGTCATTGCCAAAACTTCTACAGATAGCTATCATCTTGGTTTCCACATCGATGTAATGGGTGCTAATCTAGACCCATTTCAAAACTGCATTTTAGCTACTGATGGCATCGTATATCTTAACATACAACGCAAGTAAACATTCTAGCCTCCGATTTCCCTGTTAATTATCCGTGGAAGACATCTATTTCATCCCCTTGTAGCTTTTGTTGCCATTCATTATGTAAAGCCAGCTTTAAAAAAAGAGTTACAGGGGCCAAAGGTCCAAGTGTGTCATACAATAAACTAGCTACTGATCGTATGCCACAACGAGTGTGGATTTGTCCGGAAGTTCAACATCAAATAAACATATATCTTTGTCACATATCAGCGCAGCACAAGAGCACAATTAATATTGTTTGTAATTCTAAAGCTCCACCTTAGCGCACTTTTTGCTCTTGCAGATTCCGGCATGTGTCAGAGAATTTTTGATTATTAAGAATCCACTTTGTTAACTGTAACATAACTTTAAAAAGTGTGTCTCGGGGTTCTTAAAGACAACCCGTCTTTTTATTCCGAACGGACTAAGCGGAAATTTCGTTCTACTGTCCTTACAGTTTCTGACTTAATTGTGATGCGTTCTCTTTAGAATTAATTTCAAACCATGCCATGGACGGCACAACTCGGCGATCACGTCGCTCCAAACAGATGTAGTATCATATAGTATTCTGTCGGTGGTTTGTCCATGTTACCGCCTGACCATCAAAGAAACTCTAATGCATATTTGCCCTTGTCACTGACCTTTTACTGATGGAATATGACCTCAATGTCGGCAACTAGGGCCACAAATGCTAAAGGAACTAAGTTAGTACGCTAACAAACTGTTCACTACATCAGGGTCCCTGCAGCAGGCACATTGAGTAATGTTACCCGGTATTTTGCGGCACAGTCAAAACCATCCTTACCTGTCCAGGCTTATTCCGGGCTTATTCAGCCTACATCACGGATGAGAGGAAGATTCCAAACTTTCATGGATGTTCACTTACGATTGAACTAACAGGCTTTGCATACCCGTTCTCAATATAATTTCCCATGGACTCGCTGTACAGAGCATACATATTAGGGGCATAAAAAAGTTTACGTCTCAATAAATCTAAAAGTTTTACGGTTAATTGTCTATTATAAGACAAATTTACCAGTTCCAAACGAGCTGAGACTAACCTGCCCATTGTACACAGTCAGGAACATCGGTGTTCAAAAGTTTGTCAGCCTTACTTTGTACATTTGACATCTGTTGAAAGTTCACATTGCGTGTAGAGGACGAAGTTTACCCTCTAGGGCCAATAATACTCCAACCAAAAATTAACCGTGTTGCATTCGGCATGCCAATGTATCTTTCCTCTCTTGCTCTATCCAGAAAGCCTTTGGAGTATCACCCCGAATATGCAACTCTACTAGTGCGGCAACAACCTTTGGACGTTGTATTCCTGCAAATATTCTTACTTACATATCTCCGCTCCAGTTGGAAGAGACCGCATGGATATTGACAAGTGTTTAACAATATATATATAAGCCTCAATACTTTCATGACCATCTAGAAGACTCAGCTTTCAGTTAAGCTGCATGCCAGATATGCGCTGTGTTGACTGATTTACAGCTGAACGAGTGAAATCCGCATAGTGCTCTTAGTGTTTAGTTTTCTTACTTAAATATCGCTACACAACGTCATATCGCTGCCTTCATGTAACAAGGCATATGTTTCCGTCTAACGTGAACAATATTGACAACTACAGGGACAATGCATAAACTAATTTTAACGACAACTGATTTTGAACAACAATTGCTTACCCTACGCTATCTTCTGAGTATCTTGCAGCAACGACTCTTTCTGTGGAACTTAGCAAAATGCTTTACATTGAGACATTCGTTCTTCCTCTCAACAACCTCATGTTGCATCTAAATTCATAGACTAGAATTTGTGTTAGGTAACCAGTATACGGTTGCCCCACAATAAACTCAAGATAAGCCCCTTATTAACCATAAGCGCCCTTCGCACACATCGACTCTGTGTGCCCTGCTTTTACTAGCTATTGTTGATAGACCCAAACAATTCCCACGGTTTGACTCGCAAACTCTATACTAATAATGAATGTGTTTTAGTAATTAACAAGATCTTGACCGTACATTTTGCCACTATAGCTCTCTACTGAATAAATGAATGAAGACGCTGGATCGGAACCCTGTTCGATTAGCTTTCTAGCTTTATCAGCCCATTTTACCCGAATGAGCATTGGAAGTATTCTTTCAATGTTCTTAAGATTTTCTTAAGTATGTATTTCCGACGTATAGCCGTCCGATTGAGATTTTGTTATTTGACATTTCTTTAATCCAGCGACAGGTTCATCAACCCCTGAACAACATTTGTTTTTATTGGGTTGTCATTTAAAAGGCGATCACCATGAGACGTATGTACTAAATGTGGCTTACCATAGCGAGTAGGGAAAAATTATTTAGCCCTTACATACCCTGTTTATTGAGGTGAAAACCACGCAACACACTGTACTGCGTCCAGCGTCGCCCGTACAGAACTGAATGAAATGACCGTTAGCAATGATAAACATAAAGCAACTGATACTACAGGTAAACAGGGTCAACTTTAAGTTTTTTAGTAATAGTATTTACTACTAAAATTGTCACATAAAATGACAAATCAGATACAGCACTTGGTAAATTGATAAAATTTATAAAAGATGTTTCAGATTCGCAAATTTTCGATTTAGTTATGATATTTGTGAGGAAACAGTAATACTGAACATTTACCATGGTCTAATATAGCCATTATATGCATCTTTTGACGATTTTAAAACCTGAAAATTATAAAGTGTTGCAACGCGAAACGATTGAATAATTTGGAGAGTTCTGTTGTTGTCGCTATATTTTGTGAAACTACGATGATTACTTATATATAGTACAAAATACGTCAGAAATTTTATGCGGAAGAATGGTCGAGGGATCTAACTCAGAGACTTTTTACGCCAGGACTTCAGGGGTCAGTGGTTCGAGCCCTGTTGGTTCGAGCCATGTTTAGGGTTACTTTTTTCTGTTTTTAATTTTATTCTTGATTTTTAACTGGAGCTATTTAGAGCAAATGTTTACATGTATCAATAGAAAGCATTTAATGACAAACTTCAAAACATGCCAAAATCTGTGAAAGGTCATTAATAACCCACGTACTTCTCGAAAAAGAACCGGACATTCGTGTGTAATATAAAGTGCGTAAAAGGACAAATTGCCCTTGAAATGCAAATATATGGGAACCCAAGACGAAATGAGGAAATAATTGTATACTTGGCATTGAATTTTGACGTTTAAATATACCTGTGATTATAAGCATTTGACATATGCAAAACAAATCGTTTATATAATTATCTGATGTGAATTATTAAAATAGATATTGGCATCAGAATTATAAGATCATCAATGAAAAGCTAAACGAAATGTAGTCATCGGGTTATTGTGCTCAATACCTGACCTGATTAAGTTAAGCACCTCTTTCTAATGTTTTCGAAATTTTCACTTCATGTAGTATTTTAGCAATCGATCTCAAAGTATTACCTTTCTCGTGAAGGCAACCATCTGATTATTGTTTACAACCACGTAGAATAGCTTTATATTGGCTCCAAGTTGTTAAAATATCCATTATAAAATCGAGAGGTACGATATTTACCGACACACACTATTTGTACAAGATAATCATATTTTGCTTCCTTTGACATCAATGTATGGCGGTAATCATTAATGTAGCTATATTGTTATTGAGTGAAACCCAATCCCATACAAAGCATACTTTATTTCTTAATCCTTCATGAGACGTCCTCTTAATATATAAATATAACCTAGATCTTAAAAACAGCTATCAAGTCTTTGTGTAAAATACAGTGTCTAATGTATGTTTAAAATTGTGAACCGATAGTGTGATAGCTCGAATAAGCTCTATTTGAACATTAAAACGTGTTTTCATCCTTGGAAATAGTATTATTTAGGTCAATATTTTAGTTATTGACATGAATCTCGAATCTCAATGCAAGATTTATGCGAGTAGGCCTCGTAAAAATAATATTAAGTTGGGCTTTATTTTCTTGAGTAAATTAACGTTTTCTGAGTTGAAAGGGTTAAATATCATGTCATTTCACACTCGAAGTTGATATTTGTGCAGCTGCCTGTGCTTAGGTTTGTAATAGAGGTACTGTGTGCATCTTATATAAATCATAAATCGCATATGTCCTCAAAAGGTCAAATATTAATTATTGATGGTTTCATAATCTGAATGGTTCATAGAAAATGAAAACTTTTCTAGCTATAATGAAGTTACGGAACAACGCTCTATGCATGCGGAATTATACACATTTTCACATTACGCGGACCAATAATTTGGCATTAAAATAACATTCTCAAACATTTGTTAACAAGTGAACTCTTCGTTGTTGATTCAGGGACATAGTTGTTTTCAGTATGACGCTGTCATGTTTCGACAAATAGACAAAAACGCGTGTATCGTTGTTTAACCCCATTGCTTACGCCAAATGCTATGGGCTTGTGTCTTTATTCCTACACAACATGAGCCTTGTTTTATTCTACGACATGTGTTAAGTCGTGACTTAATTTGGTTGTTTTTGTTTGATTACTTACGGGGTTTTTAATACATACTTTTGATACCAGTAAATGAAGACAAAATGAACGATATACAATGCATTCGTAAAAATATGCATAATTATACTTAACATATAACAATTATAAACTAAAATATTATGTGTAGAGCGTTATTAATGATAACCAGATAAAATACAGTTTTCTAGGCTCATACGTTTTTTGTTTGTATTTATTGTTTTATTATTAAGACTTACATACAAAGATATATACTTTCTACTGAAACTGATTTTGGAGTTCATTTATATTTGCATATATCATTTACATATCATATTTACATATATCATATTAAGAAAAGTGAACATATATAATAGTAAGATGTACTTTACTATAGTATAATACATGAATGGTTTGTATTGATGTAGAAAATTATTCAACTCATAAGAATTGTGACGTTATTAGTGTCCATCTTTAGCACGTGTTCAGTGCAACGCAGAAAACGCCATAAACATAATATTACACAATCCAACAACGAGCATTGGAACGTTGTTTATCACGAAAGCCTTGGTACTGCCAGAAGTAGGGCACGGTTTGCTATATCCAGGGTATTTCGCGCACAATGAAGCTTCATTTCCAGGTTCCCTAGCAACGAGGCGGTACGTGACGTAATCGTCCGTTGTCGCGCGCAGCCAAGTGGCACCCACAAGCGTCATGTTGTGATCGGAAACCAGGCGGTTGATGTCAAACAGATACCTAGAATTGGTTGATAACGATATGTTTACTTGTATGATGATCTCGGCACGTTGCATAATATGAGTATTATTATATTTTATGTATACTCTTTGTTTGGTCAATTACGTTCATACTTGATTTAACATATTATTGAACATGAATATGAACAAAAATATTATAGTCATTTAAAAGTGTTTATTGTGTGTGTTTTTCTGCTAGTGACACTATGCGATGGCTCAGATCTTAAATAAATCAAATAACATATTAGTTCGTATGAAAGGCGTTATACATTTTTCGGAAGAAGTAATATTTTTTCATTGAAATGTCATTTGTTTGGATAAAGGGACCGTCAACCAGATTCATGAAAAAAGAAAAGTTTTAAAATACCGTGTGTGTTTTTTTTTCAATTATTAGTTTGTATTGATTAAAATATCACGACTGGTATATTTAACTACTTAAAAAAAGTTCATATTTACAGTATATTCGGTAAAAAAAAATACGGGAAGAGAAATCAAAAGCACTTTGCGAAAATATGTGACATAACGATATATACATCAATAAATAACGCAAGTGAATATTATATATATATATATATATATATATATACAATTCACTACGCATGTACAATTTGCATTCCTGGGTTTACCACGATGATGATCAATCTATACTTGCTTAATTTATAGTAAACTGGTAGTTACCTTGGTACACATACCCAGAAAATTTAAGTACCGAACATATGAAATATGAAAACTTAACAACTTTTTCAAGTAATGTAAAAACCAGTCGTGATATTTTAATGAATATAAACTAATAATTGTACAAAAATACGGTATTTTAAAACTTTTCTTTTTTTTTCGTCAATCTGATTGATAGTCCCTTTAAAACTTAACGACTATGTTACCCGAATATCAAATCTTTCAAATGTAAACACTACTGAAGCGAATGTAATTATGCTTTCATATTTATTTGAAAAGCCGTGCATTAGTCAATGTCAATATTACTTTTCATGTATTTCAAGCTTTTAATATTTACTTTTATGGTATATATGTTCAGCATGGCTTGTGCATTCTTACTTATGCTATTTAAATTCTGATAACTTATAGAATGCATTACATAAATTTAAGCATATACTTTTTTGTCAAAACTCCACCATTTTCCACAGTTGATATCCTGAACAAGAATGAACAAGACTATTGCCAAGCAATTAAAGTCCCTTACCGGTGAAACTCCACCATTTTTAGCAATATTTCTAGTTTATTTGTTGCCATAGCAACCAGAATTCTTGACGTAAGGACAAAATGAAATGAAGTATATAATCACCATATTGCCATCTGTCCATGTTTCAAGTTTCATATAAGATTTGAAGATCTTTTAAACTAATCGCAGGATCCAGAAAAGTGTGACAGACTGACCGACACACAGAGCGCAAACCATAAATCCCCTCCGGTTTCACCGGTAAGGGACTAAAAAGTTACACACCAAATGCTCTCAAAATTCTTCAGACGCTTGGAAGTTATGTGTTCCATAATGTTCATTTGAGTGCAACCATTGTTGTTAGAAAAGAAACATCATTAATCGAGCGTACCTTCCGTTACGTGGGTCAGATGAGTACGATGGCATTGCCGTCGCGTTCAATGGGACGACATGTCTGTACAGCATGAAGTAGTAGTAGTGGGGCTTGTTGTCGGATGGCGCAGGCCCCGAATAGTTGAGAACCAACTCCCCTGTGAAAAATGAACAAGGTATTTTTTGTAGCTTTTCGCAACAACTTTTAAAAAGTTTACAACCATACCGTTAACATTAAGTTCCATGACAATTAAATAATTAGTGTGCGATGTTAATTCGTCAAAAACAATTAGGGATGTACAAGTGATTTTAAACTTTTAAATTCCAGCGAAATGTGACCGTCCCCACCAACAGAACAATATAAAAGTAATTCCTTTTTGAAGGAATGTTTCTTATTTATGATATCTATAATAAATAATATATGTGCAGCAAGCATGTTAAGCGTGTAAAAAAGGTTCAAAATGCTTTTGTATATATGCTTTACCTAGAAATAACGTACAGTTGCGATAACCTGTGTGGTTTCCAAAGCATTCATCAGAACGACAATGATCATTTCAATTTTAATTGCAATGCACAGTGATTCCTCAATAACAACCGGGGTTTTTCAAATATCACATGATCTGGTGAATATATTTCCAACTTAAAATAAAATATTCTAGTTTCATTATCCAAAACTTAAAATTGGACCTGCCTTTAACCTTGTTCAGTATGCATTTTACAATAATACTTATGTTGTTGTCTAAAGAAATACCTTCGAGTTCCATTTCAGATTAATGGTGTGTCCCATGTTCGCATAAATTATCTATAAACCGCTGGATTTCAACCGGTTTGAACAACATATGCTTTGCATTTTCTATCCTAAGACGATAACAGAATATTTAACTATGTTTATCTTTTAAACTTCTTTTGTTTTGTATGTCTTGTAATGTAATGAAATGGTAAGCGGTCACTTGCCTTACATAAAAACAAAACGGATTGCAGTACGAGTTTCTCTCTAGACAATGTTTTTAGATTTACCAGTGCTGAAGTTGCCATCCCTGATGTTGATGAAGAGGCCGTGTAACAGGGGCCGTTCCTGGGTACCAACGGCTGGCGATGGAACATCAGGGTCCATGGTCACGATGCTGTGCATCTCACCTTAAACCGTAGACGGGAAGCCCCTTTGGTCGCTAGTATTACATCAGAGAGTAGTCTACAGATGCGTATCAGTTTCACCAACAAATTGTTGCATGTCTGCTACATAAATGTCAAGATTCACGATTCATGCTTTGTACATGTGCGATGTTAAATTCCCCTACAACAAACCCAATCTGTGTTTATTCTCGATGTGAACTGGGTTATCAAAATAATAGGGATATGAGATGCAAACTTATCATGAACTCTGGTATTTTATAACAAAGGGCATGCCCAGTTTGATAAAACGACAGATCCGTGAATTGTTTACTTTACACAAATGTTCCCAGACATTTTAAGCAAATCAACTCAGTGCCGTCGTAAGTTTCGAGCAGTGTAGACGCTCTGACAGAGCCAAAGGGGCAGACACTTGGATATCTTATTTATTAGGAACTGGGGTAAATATAATTTTTATACGTTTTATTACATTATTTGTAAATTTTTGCATTGAAACCCAACTAGCTTCTGAGATATACAACACAATAACATTTATTAAATATCGGGTGAATTAATGTAAATGTTTATTTGTATTTTTGTGTTAATATTGCAGTTATGCATGTGTACTTTTCATGTGTTCATGTGGTGATAGATCATTATTGATTAAGTTATTAAATGCTGGCTGTCTAAATATAGTATCAACAAAACCACGCAATATCACGGTTAGGGATTAGTTTGAATAAATAGATCCCAGTTTCCGGTCGGGTGCGGCAGACGGGCATCACCCAACGGGAAGTTTCCGGGTGGGTGCGGCAGAGGCCATCACCCAATGACGGTTCGACAGATAGCTGCCATTTCTGAGAGAGAGAGAGAGGCGGTTTCGGCGACAAGGGCCGACCGGGACACGCCAGCAACGAAGGACGTATTGGACACCGCCAGGGTCATCTGTACCAGGGTGGACCGGACATATTGGACGCCGCCATAGGGCCGAGGGTCAGGCGAGTGTCATCTGTGCCAGGGTGGGCAAGACGTATTGGACGCCATCAAAGGGCCAAGGGCTTGGCGTGAGAATTTGATGATTTTTTGTCGGGGCCAGTGTTTATGATTGTTGTTTTATTGGTAAAATTTTATCTCGTAGTCATTAGAATAAACTAATATGCATGCGTTTTTTACGAACATTAGTGGTGTAGTAAATGTAGCACATTTCAAGATATCCAATTCATAAAAATATTTACGAATTCCATCTGTCTCCATCATCATTTCCATTATCAAGGCTCCAACCGATTGTCACTCATAAATCACTTCGTGACAATTTACAAAATCCCAGTGAAGTAGGCTTCAAAATCCCAGTGAAGTAGGCTTCAAAATCCCAGTGAAGAAGGCTTCAAAATCCCAGTGAAGTAGGCTTCAAAATCCCAATGAAGTAGGCTTCAAAATCCCAGTGAAGTAGGCTTCGATGATAAAATCAGTTCAAGTCATGGAACGTTTCCATTCGCATAATTGTTTTATTTATTTTTTTATTTAGACTGTGAACATATTTACACGCAAATACTATGAAAAACATTATATCAATTTAAAGCCCATGTAATACATAATGGATATTTGTAGGATTCGATGGAATATCAATTTTATTTCAGGAGTGATCATAACAAAATAATATTTTCACGAGTGGCGAACTGTTATTTTTCACTGTTTAAAACAGTGAAATATCAATTTTTAATTCACTGATATTTCTCTATACACCACCGGAAAGCATAAACAAATATTTTTGACAATTCTTTTAAATCCTTACACCGCTCAAACTTCATATATTTACTGTATTTGGATGTCAGTCAGTAGACAGTCATCAGTAAGTCACACACGTTCAAACTAAATGTAGTTTTGATATAACTCATAAAGGTTAATCCACTTTGTGTGTTACAGGTAATGACCTAATCTATGGTAGAAACTATGTATACAAACACTATGATTATGAAGGATATAAATTTGGAGAGAATTCAATAGCAACAACTGATGAGTGAAAGTTCGAATAATTGAAGTCAACGTTTTAAATGAAGATGAATTTAAGTACACTGTACCATGATAATTGTTTTAAAGTGTGCGGCTTTAATATTCTATGAGTGTAACAGCTTTTACATAAGAACACAGCCCTATACTACAAAACCACAACCCTTATTACAAAAACACAACCATAAGTAACAAAATCACAACCCTATAATACAAAACCTACCTGTAAAGTTCGATGGAAGGAAACCGGCCTTCTTTATGGAGTAAGTGACTATGGCCTCGCTCCTCACATCCGCAGTGTGGTAGATCCGGTTCCCTATAGGGTCCAACTTACGGGCCCCAGCTCTGAAAATGCGGATTGTGTTTGAGACGGTACAATGTACATATCTACGCACACTGTGACGCATGTTGCGCTTAATGCCTACTTAATTTCAAATTAATGACTTTCTAGACGATTTGGTCGACTTGCGTCTAGATTAAATTGTGTTGTAATTTGTGTTATATAATTTTAAAATTATGAATAGTAGTAGAAGTAGGAGTAGTAGTAGTATTTGTTGTTATTATTTTTATTGTTATTTAAACATTAATAATAATAATAATAATAATTATTATTATTATTATTATTATTATTATTATTATTATTATTATTATTATTATTATTATTATAATATGGGTACCAATAAATACCTTGTATGACCATGGGTCTTTGGTGGAACTTATAAAGAACATACCCAAATGTGAATTTGTTACAGCAGACTGAGTAGTTGAGACTGGTAGTCGTCATGGTAACGTCCAACCAGACAGACAACTGAGTCGAGTTGCTGAAGAATGGGCGGGGTACTCGATGCAAAGCTACCGAAATGCGAAACTAAATCCATGAGTAATACAACGATAAAAAGGTTTTTAAGGTTTTCTTAGAAAGATGTATGTGCGTTTCAACGACAGACTTACATTTGCATTTATATAAATTGATATGAACAAAATATATCGCACTTGTCATAAATAGTATATGCCATGTAAATAGGTCTGCTCGTAATATATAGCAAAGAACTAAAATGGTAGCTGACTTTTTGAGGGGACCTCTGACTTGTCTGTTAACTCTACAATGTTGGTCTAATTCGGATCAGCGTTACTTATTGTCTTACATTTTTGAAGATTATGCTTTAAATTGTATCTTATGTACAGAGTGCATGACGTGAAACAAAGGATGAAAGAAGAATGCAATGCATTGCATTCTAAAATAGGGCATCAACACACACAGAAAAACAATCAAACGAAGCAAATGAAACTGCGTTAAGCAGGGCGTCTAAATTTCCTCACTGCGGGGAATAATAAATTATATACTTTAACTATGCGAACATGCCTCTAATAAAGTATGGTTACTCGCTGACCTTTTGTTGAGAAATCCGGGCAAAAGAATAATCCAAAACTCTCTGACATGGCGGCTCCATATTCGTCACCCGTGACAACCACCCAGTTCACAGCGACAGGATCTGCGCAAGAATGGAGGCGGATTAACCTTTTGTTTCTGAAGAGTTCGCGCGATCAGTAGATTAATCAAAATATTATGCCGTTCTACTCAATGCCCTACTTTCTGAATTGTTTCTACCTGGTGGAGGATCTATATGTTGTCGTCTCTCATTCTCACCCAAACGCATACACAGTGCAAGGGGAAAATATTGCTGATGATGATAAACTGTTTACATTAACCCCGGTCAGCACTGTTGGACTGATATAAATTTGATGTAAACAGTTAGAAAAGATTATTGTATCTAATGAGCATTCGCTCCAGACAATGCTAAGGGTATAACTGCTAAGGTTCTAAGTCTATGGTGAGGGGAGCTGATAATTCAATAAGTAAAGTGATCATTGAAGACTCGCTTATTTGGATATAGTAAACCAATTATAAAACACCGCGAATAAGATTTTTGCAATGAAGTGTACATTACTGCTGTAAAGAGAAAAATGCTGATTAATCAAAACTGTTTGACAAAAAGTGACTATTATTGATAAATTATTGGAAAAATCATTTTTTCAAGTATAACGACGAGAGTTGAACCTGTTAGAAAATAATAGTCGATACATAGTTGCCTGATTTCTGAGAAAACGCGCATTTTCTTTTCATAGATTATCACCGAATCTACTGTGTAAGCATTTTAGTGAGATTAAGACAATACCAACTGTTTTCCGTAAGCAGTCTTTGCAGTCGTTTCTTGGGACCAATTTACATAAAACAATTGTAAGTAAAACCTTTGCATTTTCAAACATAAATCACAAAGTCGCAATTACCAAACAAAGCAATCGTCAACAAAATATCTGAATGTGAACTTGTGTATCATTTGTTTCAGAAAAAGTTTAAGATCTGAATTCGTCTTCAACATATTTGTTTTGTTTTTAATCAAAGGCTTGATTTGACAGATCCATATTTGACAATTAATGTCCTGATGAAAAAGAAGCACCAAACCGTTTACCTCCCATATTGAGATTTTGCGCGAAGTCGTAAATTGGCCATTTTTGGCTCCAGTTGGGGTTTAAAATTACGTTCTTAAGTTCTGCCGTCACATTCACCGGTTGGGAATGCTTGAAAAGCAGGAATATGTAGGGGTTCTGTAGAATGAAGCTTCTTTTCGGACCGTGGTACTCTTTAACAACCTGAAATATTTAAACGTTTTCGTTGTGTCTGTAATTTAAACGTTTCCCGTGTATTAAAGCAATTTGTGTTGAACTTGTTGCAAAAACGTATATGTATATCTAACACCTAATTGCAGGGATAGATGTCATTCTGATTTTTACTTTAATATTAAAAAGTGAGTTTCGTACAAGCAAAAAATTTCACGTGATAGCAAAATTTTCTCATGAACAATAGCGGAGTTAAAACACACATCGAAAACGTGTAGTTGACCGTTCCTATACACACCAAGGAGTAAAGTGTCACTCCAAAAAATGCGGCTTACTTAACTATCGACACAAATAAACAAAGTATTTGGTTTCATTTCAATGGGTTAAAAGTCCTCCTTACCTGTCCGCTGCTGAGATCATTACCCCTGACGTTAACGTAAAGGCCATGACAGATCATGTATCCGGCGTCATAAACAATCAGCGTGTAGTAATCTGTAGCGTTACTACTCCAGGTTATGTTGGGTCTGCATTAACAAGAGCACGGCGATTAACAACAGGGTCATCATCCGCGAACGGATCGCAAATCGACAAGTAGCCAATGGTTTTCTTCTTGCCGTATGAAGTTGTCGTTCATTTATTGTATTGTACCAAGTTTTGCTATTATTTAGTAAACTAATTTCATTTCATCATTTGCAAACCAAATCATACTCTAACAGGAAAAATTACAAAGGTCTGAGATACAATTACAATTGTCAGTGGCAAGTTCTTTTCCTTCTTTTTTGTTTATTTGTATTCATATAGAATGAAGACAAATATCAAGGTTCATATATTACTTTTTAATGTGTGCGTGTGTTCAAAAAATGTACGTATACAATGCTAATACATAATTGTTCTAAAAAAGTCAGTCGTTTTGACGCTTTTCCTCTCAGAAGCAAAGTGAAAATGGCAAACAGCATAAAACCATTGCTGCTCATCAGTATCTTAAGGTTGGAAATGAAACTTAAAACTTGAATCTAGTACGAAAGGTTTTGAATCAAATTAAACTTTCAAATGGACTACAAATGCGTACCAATATGTAAGTAGCTGGTTAAAAGTTAAGAACGATTTCGATTATTTTACATCTGAGGAGGCGTTTTTAAGGTGCATGTATATATTGCTTGACTTTTATGACTTAATATCGTAAAATGCAGTGAAATTAAAAAAAATCGGTCAACAACGAAATTAATGCTACAGCTAACCAAAATAAAAGGTATTTACGTGTTTCTAACAAACCACGGCGTCTCAACGTCATCTGAAAGTGGGTAGACGTCTATATTAACCCTCTCCTTTCCGTCCCAGGTGAACGTCGTACCGCATCCGGTGTAGTTTCCTGTGGAAAAATTTTTTACTTTCTTTTGCCATTAATGCGGCTTTAAATTCGTAGAGGGCGTATCCTTCATTCTAGGCAATCGATATAAAACTATTAAACTTTGGTAGAACCCTTTATAATTTTATAACTTAACTAATAGCAAAGTGTCACGATATACATGTTAAGGAAACGATGTTCAATTGATGAATGATTGCATGATTGAAAAAAAATTACTGTTGACAGCGTCCTTAAAAGGTTTTATTCTCCTTATTTCAAGCATAATTTTATTTGGTTGTTTTCTTTTACCAAACGGACCCGGCAAACTCACTTCCGATAGATTCGAACCGCACAGAGAGGTACCTGTCCAGGGAATCAATCGCGCTGCTTTGGAAAAACCGGGTTCCAAAACTGTCAGCAGTGTCCGGCCGTAAATTGGTGCACTTTGGGTCATAGCTGGCTCCCTTTAGCGGACACCTTGTAGCGTATTGGCTCCCGAACCAAAATGCGTCGTTGTCCATGAATCGCGTCTTGATCCCAGTAATGCAGTTGAGCAGATTGCTCGTGCGGCTCTGCATGGAGCATGGTGATGCCAGCACCGTTGCTGAAACAGGAAATTCTCATTCGAACGTAAAACGAATATGTCTAAACCTAAAAGCTTGTCTTATATTAACAATCTTTACCTAAGAAACAACACCATTTTACTGAATTCAACGTTCAGATTATGAGTTTATGATACGATTCTCATCAAATTAATAAAAGCATCATTAAGCAGTAGTCACTAAGGACTATACAATTAATTCGGAAATAAAGACATTTTGAAGAAATCCATTTTAAAAATAGACTAGGACTGCTCTGCACATGTGATAAGGTAATTGTAATTTAGACCGGTAATAAAATGCCAGATGGCTTTCGACAGCTTTTCAAAAGTGAGAGTATTAAATAGTTTAATGTATTTCTAAAGTATATCTAAATATCTGTACCAACTGAACAATTTTAGAAACTACTTGTATCGTGTAATGATAACTGCACTGGTGCTTACATAAGGTTATGTAATAATTGGTATACTTATATTTATATGTGTCTTCATACTTGGTATAAACCCGTACGCGTAAAATCAAAACGAGAAATCATAAAATTAAACATCTTAAGAGTTGTTTAAAAATAGCTGTAACCGTTATAGCATCTGAGCTTTGGCGCCTGTTGCGCAAATTTAGTTTATCACTAACTCCAGTCGTTTGAAAGATAATAAGAAGTGAGCTTTCTTACAATACGACACTTTATCTTGTGGGTATGTTGATAGTATTCCAAGACAACCTCCAGAGAGGATAATCACATGACAAACATGATGGCGACGTCCGAACCGAGACAGATAATTTTCGCAGTTTTATGCCCGTTATTACTTTTATTAATTGTTTAAATCTCGCTCACTTTCCAGCCGTACGAACAAGAAAGTGATACGCGTTTATTTCGTATTACTATTCGCTCGTTATCACGACTTAATGCTCACTACGAAATATCTTAGCCACATACCTATAAAATACGGTATTCTCTAGGTCTTTGTCTTAGCGGGAGCTGTAATTTGTGATCCCGCTAGGAAATTTCGCAGCGAAAAAACTTGCCTCTGCGTAGACGTCACAATCTTGTTTGTCACGTGATAACCCATCTGGCCCCCATTCAAGTTTACAAATTGTGTCACAAGCGGTATTGATGTTAGACCAAACGCGTCATTTTACGCATACATTTGAACCATCTGCATTAGTTTAAATTGTTAAATGTCGATGTAAAAAATAAGGACATTTAAAGTAGGTGTTAATATTTTTCAACGAAAATATCAATGCAGGTATAAAAAATTTGGAGAAAACTTTATGGATGTTATAGTAACTTATCGTTTTTAGTTAATCTCGTGCGGACGGAAATACGATCAAAGTGACGAAAAGACAAATCTCGTTAATTCCCGCATCTGTAGATGTATGAGCCATGCAAAATTATATTCGGATCACCTAAGTGAGACCAGTGAACCAACCACTGCGCTATCCGGACGGCTAAATCAACGTCTCAAGACGCTTTTCAGCTATTTATACCACGTGGGTGAAACTAACCAATAAAATTCATTGTGACATTAGCCAAGAAGTTAGAGCATCTGCCTTGGAAAAGCGTCGCATTTGTTTGAGTTTATTCCGCATATAATTTTAAATGGTATTTGAAAAAAACACTTTGATTTCCTAAAATATTTTAAGATACAGAAAAATAGATCTGTGAAAATATCTAAGTAAATAAATTAAAATGCCTTTCCCTTTAAAAAGCTGTCTTTCTTTGTCCTAATGTATATACACCTCGATATATGTGAGGAAGCAGCTTTAAGTGGCCAGCAAATTGAAGTCCTGTAAGTACGTGTTGAAATGTAGTTCGGATAGCTATTATATCTGCTATTTATTTTGAAATTCCCACCTTATTAACTCAGGTATTTGAAGTTTAAATACCCATGGCTATTTAAACACTTCCATAGATCGCTGACCTAGGTCAACATACTGGTTAAATAGCTAGACAAGTTTATCCAAACACGCTGCTGTGAACAAAGGCATGGCGATTGTCATCTACAGTTTGCAATGATAGGATATTTAAATAAAAGTGCTGAAGGCACAGAAGTTGTTCTCTATTGGTTAAACAATATATTTATTTATTTATGTAGTGAACCGAGATGCATTTTGGTTGTGTCTCGTATATCATCATCATCATGTTCGTCGTCGTCTTTGTAGCCCTCCTCATCATCTTCATCATGATCATCATCATGATGATCATCACCATCATCATCGTAACCATCATCATCGTCGTCGTCGTCGTCGTCATCATCATCACCATCAATATCATCCTCATCACCACCATTATCATCATCATCATCATCATCACCGCCATCATCATCATCATCATCATCATCATCATCAACAACAACAACGACAACAACATCATCATCATAACAATTTACAACATCATAATTAAGTCATTATAAAATCCATCATACTCATATATCCATGGTCACCGGCGAAACTAACATCAGCCCACTCAGAGGCATTTGTGTGACCACCAGATTATCAATACTACAATCACCGGTCAATATACTTTCGATTGCATATGAAAATATCAGGAATAATCATACATGGTTACTAAACTATTATTGCTTTGAAACTTTTGACTTATACTCTCATAAAGATGAATATGTTAATATCGTGTATAATATTCTGCTATTATTGATAATATGATGATAATAATAAATTATGATTTGGATTTTTAGGACGATTACATTGTGATGGTAAAGGCAATCGCGATAATGGCGGTGATAGTAGCATAGTGTTGTTTCTGGTGTTAATGATACAGTAACATGATGGTGATGGTGGTGTTTTTGTTGCTGATTCTCTTGGTCGTGAAAATTGTGATGGATTAAAAGATAAGGACAAGGATTAACAAGGGAGATGATGACTAGAATTATTGTCCACTATTTGGTATTATCAATAACAACAAACATAGAACACGATGCACAATGTTAAATGCCAAAGTCTGGTTGTCAGCTCAGTGCGTTCCAACGGTAACTTATTTTGGAATTAAACAAGTTAATGGCTGGACACCAACGTTATTTTATTCGTGCCGAGCCTTATATGTTACAAAACGATGGGACAGTAACCTGTTTTTCTGTTTATCATAACACATATTTCTAAAAATCTGCAAAACAATCCATTTTTGTATATTTTAAATGTACGGATCCCCGCTGATTTTGCTGATATGGCTTTTACACGGTGACATAAATGTAGCTACGGCGTTCGAACAGACGACACGAAAAATCGCTTATTTTAAACATCGTATAGAGAAAAAAAGATGCTTGCACTACGAATGAGAAGGGTACATCCGCTTTAATTACATACGTCTTGAATTGGAGATCAGGAATGGACTGCAGCGACAAATTTAATCGAAGAACACACTTCACCGAATAGTTTGGAGACGCCATTTTGGAGATGTGTATTGAAATTGACATTTTGATGATGGTGTCAATATTAACATAAGCGTGTTAAATCGTTTGTTAAAACGTTGAGGATTAGCATACAGTTATCGTTTGCCTTGACTTTCTGTGCAACACTTGAGAGTGCAATGACTATATAGATATTTAAGACATATTGTCCAATTGATGACGTCATTTAACTTTGTAGTGCGGGCTGTGGTAATTTAAAAAAAAATAAACGCTTTTGTGATTTATGACTTTAAACTAGAATAAAATATATGCGTTCTTGGTATCAAATTGTTTGTTTTGTTGAACCTGATTAATGTTGATAGAAATTGTTAACTTTATTGCAAATCCCACGTAACTCCAAACATTGACTGATATAAGAACTTCCTGTTGACCATGATATAAAAAAAATATATATCAGGCAACGTTATATCAGGCAGATATCAATGCGGTGGTGTGATAAATTGGCGTATCTGCCTCAGATTACCTTGACCAGATGTATATAGGTACAGGGGCGTAAGAAGCAAGTTGACATTGGGGCGGCGGAGGGGGTGGGTATGGGAGGGGGTATCCCCATCCCGTTGGTGGGGGCATGCGGGGGGCCTCCCCCTGATATTTTTCAAATTTAAGCATCAAATGGCGCATTATGGTGCGTTGTTATGCCTGATACCTGACCTTACACACGTCTATTGCAGACATATTCTGAATGACACAAGTTGTGACAGACAGACGATGGAGATGTGATCTCTAAATGTCGCAGTTTGTACTTTGTGGCAGGCGACAGAACAATAGGGATCATTTTGGTTGAAAGGACATTCTTCGGATTTTTTGTTCAAAATTTCGTTTTTGAAATTAGAAATTTGTTGGTTGGTTTTGGAGTAGACATATTGAAATGACACAAAAAAGTTGTAAAAAAAAACATAAAATGAGTTTTTTAGAATTATCGATTTACTTGAGTTATTAAATTATTTCAGGTATCTTGGTGTATCTTTAATTTTGTGATAATTAAGGACTATTGGATATCGGAACATTTGTTTCACGTCATACTTTCCTATATATTAATAAAAAGAAGCAAAGGCCTAGATCATACCGACAATTTAAGATTCCCAGGTTTAATTACTCAAGAATAAAGGGGTTATCGTTATAAATGTGACGGATCAATTAACAACATAATTGACATGTACATTAACGCGGGCGGATGATGACAATCAACAATACACGTGTCATAACCGCGAAAGCGTGATTTCCTTGCTTCGTGGCAAAGATATTTTCAAATATACGGGTACAGAAATTTAAAACATGAAAAAAGGTCTTTGCCGAAATTTTATTTTTGCCTACCCAGCTCCGACGCCTTTGGGGTAACGATGCGGTGGGATTATTCAATGCCCAACTGCATTTCCCAGATCTATATAGGCAATGATGCAATGTGATAGTCCCTTGTCCTATTGCATTACCAAGATTTAAATAGGTAATGACGCAGTGGGATTGTTCAATGCCCAATTGCAATTCCCATATTTATATAGGTAATGAGGCGGTGGAATAATTCAATGCCCGATTGCATTTCCCAGATTTATATGGGTAATTGCGCAGTGGGATTATTCAATTCCCAATTGCATTGCCAAGATTTATAAAGGTAATGATGCGGTGGGATCGTTCAATGCCAAATTGCATTTCCCAGATTTGAATAGGTAATGCGGCAATGTGATAATTATTTGCCCTATTGCATTGCACAGATTTATATAGGTAATGACGCAGTGGGATTATTCAATTCCCTACTGCATTGCCCAAACTTATATAGGTAAGGTATGCAGTGGGAATATTCAATGCTCAATTGCATTACTCCGATTTATTTTTATAGGTTATGATGCAGTGGGAAAATTCTATGCCCAATTGCATTACCCAGATTTATATAGATAATGATGCAGCGGGATGTTTCAATGCTCGATTGCATCATCCAGATTTTCTACTTTTAGGAAAATGCAAACTTACAAGGATTGTTTGTTGTCCACCAATTCCGGTTACATATATTTGGGTTTTTAAATTTACAACAAAAATATAGGCGCGATGTTTTTTTATTTCCTGACTTATTCCGTTAAAGTTTAATTGAATTACTTTTGTTCAGATTTCTGCAGGTGAATACATATTTGCGACACATATATTTATTTCTGAGAGTATGTCCAATACATTTTGGTTCAGAAAAGGTATTTAAGACGTCCTAGGATATTCGAAAGTCTATAGTCCGAGTTGTTTTTTAAATGGCAACCGAGCAATCTGGGGTCCGACAGCCGCGCGTTTACTCCTTCATCATGCATTGTTTTAGTGCAACCAATATGTTAGTATGTATTTCAACGCTGTTAGTGTTTCAAGAGACATTTTTAGTTTGGCCAGATCGATATTCGCCTGACCCTCTGTGACGTAGCGGCTTTAAGCGACAAGAAAATATATACATGTAAGAACGAGTATAACTGTAGATGGGACAATTTCATAAATTAGATTTGCGATATTAAAAAAAATACGCCTCACAATCTATGAAGTTGCAGCTTTAATAAGCTATCAATACATACCGATATGAAGGCGTATACATGTAGTAAGGACAGCTATTGTATTCGCGATTTATTAAGAATTCTCCCACATCAACTCAGGTATTTAAAATGTAAACACCTCAGGCTAGGTACTGTTATATTACATGTATACACCCTCATTGACGGCTGACCTGAATCCAAAGTATTGTCAAATAGATAGTCCATCGTATCAGAACACGCTACTGTATAATTATACGCAGGGATTGGCATATAAAGTATGAAGTAATATGATATTTAAAGCTAAAAATCAAGGAGAAAATGCCACTTAACGCTATCTATAACTTGTTACACACAATATAATTTATTTAGGCCGTGCTCTGTGAAAAAGGGGGGTTAATTGCATGTGCGTTAAGCGTAATCCCAAATAACCCTGTGCAGTCCGCATGCTTTAGACCCATTTTCACAGAGCACGAACCATTAATAAAAATCAAAGCACTGAAGGCACTGAAGTTGTTCGCTGTTGTATAATCTTAGACGCAACTCAATTTTTAAAATTATGTTATAGCTTTTAATATCGCAAGTTTGAAACGAACACATCCCATTCAAATTTATAAAGAGTGTGTCTAAAAGCACAGGTTGAGATGTGTGTTTTTTTCAAATCATTAATAATAAAGACAATTTAAGCTTTATTTTTAGGAAATCGGGGCTTAATGCATATGCAATCATTGTCATCCCAGTACCAGAGCCTGCCTTTAAACGAAAAACACCATAAAATCAGAATGTGTCGTCCTTGATTAGCTTGTGCGCATTGCACAGGCTAATCAGTGTGCACAGGCTGATCTTATTTGACATGATTAAGCCTCGTTTTCCCTGAAAGCAGCCAATATGTACAGATTTAAATGATAAACACTAGACTGGTCAATGTCGTCTTAAAAGCTGGTAAACACTATTGATTAAATACACACACTGCAGTAGTAGAGCAGACGCTATTAGCATTTGTCGTCTGCATAATTTTACTGCAGGTATTGAAGACAGGCAGTGATAGGCGTTCCTAGCGTAGTAGACTTGCAGTTATCGTTCCTAGCGTAGCTCAAGCAGACTGACTTGCAAAACTGCCTCTCTACCTAAGTCGTGAGCTAACGCTCACAACTAAAAATTAAATTTTTACTTTGTAAAGTTTCAAACACACGTTTAACGAAGAGTAATTTTAATATACATGTTGTTTTTTTACATTTTGGTGTCGGTCACGATTACGATAGAAAATTAGTGTACATAATCGCATGTCCTGTATGACAAAACGCGTTTACCACAACAATAAACACAGCACACCACGGCGCACGTGCATATGAAAAACCATTCCATTTCATGAGTTCATGAAATGCGTTCGCGCTAACAAAAAAAAACATCCATTTCACGACCTCATAAAATGTAGTAATATATGTTGATGTTTGTGTTCTTCTCTTATACATGTTGTATTACCATAATTATATCAAGCTGCGCGGGATTTTAGTGGGGGTGTTATAAGCAGAAATAGAACTGCTGTTACTCAGTGAAAGAAGTATTGGTTATAGTAGAAGAACACGTGTCAGTGGTTTTGATGGTGGCAAGTGGTTAACTTTGTTATATTATTGTTCATTAGGCACAATTGAAAGTACATTTCTATTCCTCGACATAAGAAATGCATGCAGTGTGCAGCGACATTTCTACCCCCCTACAGGTGCTGTGAACGATTACCGAATCATTCAATAATTATTTGGTTGTTGTTGTTTTTTATTTGAAGAGTTGATGCGGCAACCAATATTTTGCATTAAAAACAGCGGCAGTACATTCTACAAATATGCAACACGATACATTCTCGACAGACACGCATGTACATAATATTCAAACTTATCTCGTTTGCAGCTGTGATTAAATCTGTATCGGATCATCAGTTAATAGGATATAAAAGTTAAATGTGCCCATAGGTTGATTTGAAAATATACATTTTTACAGTATGAAAAAGTGTCGCCACGCCTCAACAGCAATATAGTCATCGATTCATAATTTTGAACAAAAATACCTTCTAAAAAATATGTAAGTATATTTACCGACAGAAGTGGCGACAATGAAAGAAAATATCCACATCTTGAGGCTAATTTTTCCTGCTTTAAAAACGACGTTTTTGGATACTTCCAAATTAACGTCTTTCAAGTCGGACGTTACGCAAATTTCAAATGTTTCACAGTCAATATTTAGAACACCGCCTGACATCACTTTTATTGACCATACTCAGTGACCGATGGACATGAATTTGATATAATATAAATGAATTCCCCACTACCGTTTTTCAATAACCACCTTTTTCGATCAGTCACGGAATTACACTATTTTATACGGTGTTAAACACGACACTAATATGCACGCGTACACTTTGTTTACATATGCAACAACACATTTATAGAATGTAAAATCAACAATAAGAACAGTATAAAATATCATTATTTATTGGAATCTTGATAAAATTGGTGTATTTTACCATCCAAAAATTCTAATATTTTTAAATCAAGCAAATTAAAAGGAAATATTTGACTATTTTTTCAAAACAATTGTTTGTCTGCTACTATGGATTGTACCAGAGACCTAGCATTGCACTAAACGTGATTATAGTTCATTGTACAACAAACACTGATTAACAAAACTGGGTCTTCTCTAATCTGCATCAATACTGAACGAAAATCAAAATGCTATAACTGGTTACTTCAACAAAAAACACTATTTTTAACCAATTAGTAATCTATTTCTAAACCAATTTCAGAAACATATAACAAATAAGGCTTCATAAAGACCCTATAACCACAAGCTGCTAGCTCTATGGCCTCAAAGTCCTTAATAAAAAGATGGACTTATTTGCCCATTATGCTCAAGATCCGTCACAGTTAATGAACATTAATCGTTAACGTCAACCTGATCATATATTATAACGCTTAAAATTCATTTTAACAACTGTAAGAGAAGGACGTATGTTCAAGTGTCAAATTTGACATAATTAAAACGTTGTAGAAAGTTCTGTATGTTGAGCTATCTTGGAAATGACTTCATCGAGAAATTAATTATATAGTGATCTGTCGGTAGCCTATTGAAATCAACATTATTGTAACGTTTAAATACGAAGACTCACTGCATTCCGGGGAAAAGAGAAATAACCGTTTGTGCGTCGAATAAAGTTGGCTGCAACTTATAATACATTTTTTTTAATCGTAAAAAAATTTTGGGTGCAAACGCACCCAACGCTTTTTATGTTTAACGAATTATGTTTAATCGATAACAAAGTAGTTTTTATCTTAAACCAGTGTCAAGATTAAATTTCTGACACGATGGTATACAGTTATTATAGTTACTCGGTGTGATCGTAAATTTCTACCTCAATGGCGGCGCAATTTTGGCTGGCAGAAAATTTAGCGAATTTATTGCAGTACATTTTGAGGTCGGTCACGATGACGAATGGAAATTATTGTACATAACGTATAAACCATATGTCCTGTATGACAAAACACCTTCCATTGCGTGACTTCATAAAAAGCGCACGTGCTAACAAATAAAATACCAATTCACGAGTTCATAAAATGTAGAAGTAATATATGCTGTTGTTTTTGTTGTTCTCATTACATGTTGTATCGCAATATGTAAAGGTGCAGGGGATTTTAGTGGTGATGAAGTAATAGCTGTTAGTGAAAGAAGTATTGGTGGAAGTAGAAGTACACATGTCAGTGATTGCGATGGTGGCAGTGGTAAAGGTGGTTATCTTTGCTGTTTTATTGTTTCTTAAGGGCCCCATACACCAAGTACGTTCGTAGACAGTTCGACCACGTTTTGAAGAAAATGCAGAACGGGATGTGAATTTGCTTGAACGTGTAGTTTTGGTCCGAAACAAATCTGCAATATGACTAAATGACGTTCATACATAGTTCGCACTACGTGCAGCTCGTTTCTATCCCGTCCTATCCCGTTGCCAGTCCGTCTTTATCCAGTTCAAATCGGGTCAATTTCCCCATTGTCCCCGTTGGTATACCGTTTCCAGTCAGACCGAGCCCGTCCTCATCCAGTTCGATTACGTTCGTACGCAGTTCTTCATTATTCGTTGTGCAGTGGTACCTCGTTCAAAGGCAGTTCTCGATTATAAAACCGACTACGTTCCTGCCAATACTCATTTATGTTTCACGCTTTGAGCCGACCAGACGTACATTTGTAATGCCTCCAAGAAATAATTCTGCCAAATTTCTCACCCAACAAGTTCTGTGTCGTTTCCGCCTTCTTTCTCGGCCCAACAAAACGTATATTGCTGCTCTGCTTCTAGCATAAATTGCACGAAGCCAACATTTACAAAATTAAGAGCTCTAAGATTGTAAATGTTTCATCTTAATATCACAAATGATGGATTTTGTGACAACGACCTCTATTTATATGCACATTGTCTGAACGTATTGTATTTATGGTTTGAACGTTGTAACAACTGCATTAAACTTGTACAACGTACTTGGAACCTATTGCGAACTCCTTAAAACGAGTACAACGTACTAAGAACGTACTGAGAACCCGTAGAACGTGTTGCAAACGTTGTAAGAACTTATCTTTTAGTTTCTATTTATTTTCACGAAACAAGATCGTACTTGAGACGTAGTGCGAACGGGGCCGACCTGTCTGAGAACGGATTGGACGGACCAGAAACGGACTCGATCTGTGTGGCATCGTACAGGTAATTTCGGTCCGATCGCACTACGTTCTGGCACGTTCCTTACTCGACCTTAATACGACCTTTCCGTTCTTAGTACGCCCATTCCGTTTCCAGTAGGTTGTTACTACTTTTAATTGTAGAACGGGGTGGTCGGAAGAAATTTTGAGTAGGCTCAAAGTTTTGAAACACCTCTCCCGTTCAACCCCTTTCCAGGGCGTCCACAAAGTTCGAAGGCAGTTCGTAACACGTTGCTTCTAAGATCACTCCGTTCTCACACAGTTTGAGCCCGTTTAGTCACATTTTTCAGAACGTACTTCGAACGGAGTCGGTGTATTGGGGGTATTACGTGCAATTGAGAGTACGTTTCAATCCCTCGACATACGAAAATGCGTGCAGTGTGCAGTGACATTACCGATTACCGAATAATTCAATGATGTATTTGGTTGTTTTTGTATTTGGTTGGTGTTGTTTTTTATCTCACGAGTTAATGCGTCAACCAATATTCTGCATTAAAACAGCGGCAGTACATTCTACAAATATGCAAAGCAACTCGTTCTCGAAAGATACGCATGTACATAACAATCAACATTATCTCGCTTGCAGCTCTGATTACATCTGTATCGCATCAAAATAGAGACAAAAGGCCCACGTGCATATATATATATATGTGTATATAAGTATGTATATATGATATACACTTTATAGGATATTTAAGTTTAATGTGCCTATAGGTTTATTTATACATATTTATATACAGTTTTTCGCAGTGTTAACAAGAAATGTGTTTGTCGGAAACACTATGTCCCCTTCTGCGCCGCTTTGATTTTTTTATTTAATTTTTTTACCTTTGACCTTGAAGGATGATCTTGACCTTGACCTTTCACCACTCAAAATGTGCAGCTCCATGAGATACACATGCATGCCAAATATGAAGTTGCTATCTTCAATATTGCAAAAGTTGTGGCAAAATGTTAAAGTTGAAGCAAACAAACCAACAGTCAGACCAACTGACTGGGCAAAAATAATATGTCCCCTACTATAGTGATGGGGGACATAAAAAGTGCAGCCACACCCTTCAGCGAAAAATTCATCGATTCATAATTTTGATTTAAAATGCCTTCTAAAAAATACATCTAAGTATACTTACCGACAGAAGTAGCGACAATGACAGGAAATATCCAAATCTTGAGGGTCATGTTTTTTCCTGCTTTAAAAACGACGACCTGTTTAAGTATCCAAATTAACGTGTTCCAAGTTCGACGTTACGCGAATTTAAAATGTTTCACAGTCACAATTTAGAACACCGCCGAACGGGTCATTGTGCAATCTCACATGTAATTGTGGGTTTACTCTGTGTTTAACGATCCGTTTTGAACACACTCTGGCCTAGCTACCTATTCAGATGTCACTGTTCAATTCTATTGCCTCAGGCGATACGTATCATGTAGCATATATATATAGGCTAATAGAGACTTTGTTATATATATAACATATATATATATATAACAAAGTCTCTATTAGCCTATATATATATGCTACATGATACGTATATATATATATATATAATCAAATATGTAAGTGACTTCTTCACATATGTTTGTTTATTTCGCTTTTTTAAAAACATTTAATTTAACGTATACAGCTTTTTTCCTTAAGAACCCACAAATTACAGGTAGAAATGCGTCTGAAAATTGAAACAAATATGCGTCAACCGGTGTTGAAACCTCATACACTACGAATGAAGCATCATACGCCTCAATAAGCAGCCCGTTCCGGCTTATGTGGTTGACTGGGTAATTTAAAATCGTATGAGTCATCCGCGTGTGTTAGCAGTTATTACAAAACAATAGACCACTCCAATTCCCCTCGCCAATTAGGAGCGCTCCAGTGTAAACTGAACATTACTCAGTCACGAAACGGTATTTACCGGTAAAAACTATTATTATACGACGATATAATTAACCTGGTCCTCATTAATTTTCGCCCATCCTTAGACATTGTTTGAAAGAAAATAAAGGAAACGTTTACATCAATAAAAAGGTACAGCGGATCTTTGCAGGGCTCGTCAACTGGATGTCATGATTTTGATCTTTGCTTTGTCGTGTCTTTGTTTCAGTGTTACTGCTGTTTACTGTTACGGCTTTATATTGTTTATTATATTGGTCACTGTATTATATACTCAAAATCTAAGTGTTACACGAAGTATCGATTAACAAGCAGTTATCGTTATTCTGCAAAATTTCTCAATGAGGCTCTTTACATATAATTTTCACACAAAATCGTTTGCTTAATGTTTAACTTAAACAACAAATTAAGTACATGTACACCGAACCAAACACTGAGCAGAATTCGCGTCAAGAACTAGGCAGCGCGCCTCAAAGACAATATGCAGTTATGTTTAAGTTTTCGATTGTCGAAATCTAAAATCTACGGCGGCATAAAGGGGACATAGGAAATATTTTATTTAACTATTTCTATGACGTGCGCACGTCATAGCTACGACGTGCGCACGTCATAGAGACTCTAAAATAAAATATTGCCTATGCCCCCCTTTATGCAACTCTATGACGTGCGCACGTCATAGCTATGACGTGCGCACGTCATAGAGACTGTTAAATAAAATATTGCCTATGTCACCTTTATGCCACCGTAAAAATCGGCTACGGATTTCAACGTAATATTTATTACGGGCAGGTTAAATAAATCGTATAATAAGCACACACATTTGGCTAGATTGTGGCAAGAGCGAAACTTGACAATTTCAACACGAAACACGACATTATAGTCACGCTTCTATATGCCAAGAAAAGTAGAATCGAAAATTTAGGGTCGTAGGTACCGTTGTAAAATATCGCACTTAAAACCATAAGCAACATTATATCGCGCAAATGTCGTGAAATTGACGACGTCCGACTTAAAATAATGGGCCACAACATACTGCATTCAAAGCGATATTCTATGGAGCAAATATCGCGTATAATACCGTATGTAGAATGTCGACCCTTCCTAATCCACCTTGAAAAGGATCCCAAGTTAAAACGATCTAAACAAAAAACATAACCCCTAAACTGGTGAAAACAGTCTCGTGTTGACTAAACGACCACCCACATGGTAATGATTCGTTTGAAATTTGTATTACGTATTTAAAAAGATATTTTTACAATCTGATAAATAATATGCACGACAATTCAAATTGTATCATGCTTAATGGACTGCATGTGTTTGCATAGTATTTCTACGCGTGACGTTCATTTATAAAGAATTGATTTTCACATAAAGTGAAATTGTGTCCACTCAACTGTTTGTTCTTAGCGCGTGCTTTGGATACCCGAAGGGCTTGGTAAAGGTCCTGGTTTCAACAAGACCAACGGTTGCTCTAGCCGGGATGACTGGAACAAGCAAAACATCCTCAATCTGCGCAGAAAGCGTTAACAATGTTAATACATATATGTACAATTTTCTATTCTTTCATTTTAATATATAATTATTGCAGAATAACATACAGTTGATTTACTTGAATGTGTAAGGATCCATGCTTCATGATAGAATATACATACACTATACAGTTTGTATATAATATTACATATTTTTAAACTAAATTTTGCAAATTATGTGAATGATCATAGTAATTATTTACGACGCTAGCTTCTGCAGCTGAAATCTCTATTTGTGTTTGTTAAAATACATCTTTATAAATGATGTCGAGAACGTTTACTATGATAGCAAACGGCTGTGTATTTCGTGTTAAATGTGCCTGTAAAGCGATAGTGATTCTTATTAATCTGTAAATAGTATGTTCCTAATAGACCTCTAAGACCCGACCACAGCATTGACAGATAAAAAGTACCATTACAAGTTAAGGAAGGTAATCGCTTACAGAAGATCCACTGAGCCTGAACTCTCATAGTATCGATCATACATGTGCTGCCCGATTGTAGCATGTGGTAATAATGACGCATAGTGCAATATTTTAAGTATTCATAAATGTATTCTTTAGCAAACGTATAAATAATAATCATAATTGGTTAATTGACTATTTTGCTATTCAGAATCGGTTAAAAAACATTCATAGCGTCAATTTGTGAATTAAAACAGTTGAAGAACTGAAATCTCTGACAACAACGATTCAAAGATATGATTTTGTTCGGTAAATTCGTAGTGATTTCTCAATACGGCCTTACTTTGGGGCGAATTTAGCAAGCGAACAAATACAGATCAAAGGATTTGACTATCGTTTATGAGCCACGTCATGCCAAAATGGGTCTTTGTCACAGGAGGCCATCGTAGCTCCCGACAAACATGCACATCCGCGTATCTAGGTTTGAAGGTACTATTACTGCCATGAATTCACGCAAAAGTTCGTCGTCTCGTTAACGAAGTTGGTAGCATCGGACAAGACTGCTTGAATGCTATTGTCTGGATCTTCGCAGTGCGCTTTTGGCGAAAAACCGATTTTCGCATGACGCTGATAAAACCAAAAAACCGTCGGAGACGGGTGATACTCCCCAAAAGTTTTTTTGTCACAATATTGCACTATATATTCAGATAAAAGGAAACGTCTTAAGGGCACAGTAGTTGGGGGGACAAGAATTTTTATATAGAAAATTTCAAAGGGCCATAACTCTGTAAAAAATCATCCGACCAGAACCCGCTGATAATATGCACATCTCCTCTTTGTAGTGAAGCTTCCCATAAAGTTTCTTTGAATTCCGGTCATTAGTTGCTGAGAAATAGCCCGGACAAAAATTGTGCACGGACGGATAGACAGACGCACACACACACACACGCACGGACTAACGAAGCGGCGGCTTTATGCTCCCCCCAAATTAATTTAAGGGGAGAATAAAAAACTAATAAATTGTTATCGAGTTTCGTTAAGGAGCGACCTCATCTTTTTTTATTTAAATGAATTGTTGTATTTAGTATTATACTGTCATATTAAAATTATAGACAAATATCAAGTTTGTCGGTATTAAACATCTAAGTGATAACGTAAATAAATCACTGCTCGTGTCTAATAAGGTGTTAAAAAAATTATTTCATTTTGCAACAAGTTAAGAAGCACTTATTACTTATTATAAAATATGTATACACAGCCTTTAACATAGGTCTGTACAGATAACTGAAACTTATTTTATAAGTCATATATATTCTTATTAACATAAAATATTAGCATATATAATATGAGCCGCGTTCTGATAAAACTGGGCTTAATGCATGTGCGTAAAGTTTCATCCCAGATTAGCCTGTGCAGTCCCACAGGCTAATCAGGGACGACACTTTCCGCTTTAACTAGATTTTCGTTAAAAAGGGACTTCCTTTAAACGAAAAATACCATTAAAGCGGAAAGTGTTGTCCCTGATAAGCCTGTGCGGACTGCATAGGCTAATCTGGAACGACACTTTACGCACATGCATTTTGCCCAATTTTCTCAGAACAAGGCTCATATTATGATTAGCATATGTATGGTGTAACACATTGATGATGTGTATTGCGGTAAACAATAAAACGTCATATACACACTGTAACATCATCTAAAGCACGTGTTTACCGCAACGCAGGAAACGCCATACACACACTATTCAAGGTCAATCCAACAATCATCAATGGGAGAGCCCTGGTGCTCTCGGAAGTGGGGCCCATGGTACTCCCTGAATTGGGGCAAGGATTTCCATAGCCGGGGTAGGCTGCACACAATGCACTTTCAGATGTCGGTTCGATTGCAACGCGGCGGTAAGTGACGTAATCGTCCGTCGTCGCGCGCAGCCAAGTGGCACCCACTAGCTTCATGTTGTGGTCGGACACAAGGCGGTTGATGTCAAACAGATATCTGATTTTTTTAATTACGTAAATTTTACTTTTATAATGATGCACACACGTTTTATAATATAGGTAATATTATGTCTTATGTATGCACTTCGTTCGGTCAATTATGTTATTACTTTACTAGGCGTGTCAATGAAAAATCAGTATGCCGAACAAACTGAAAGCAATAAAAAGGTAGGGACTTTCGAGAAATTACACTGTATATAACAATATGCAATAAACAAGACTTCAAATAAATCTTATAAAAGCTGAATATTTGTTCGCAGAGAAGGCTGTATATTAGACTGATACATTTTGGTGTAAAATGTTTGATGTACAATAAAATCCATTATACCAAGATGTCAGCAACATGTTTATAAGCCGAAAATATATATTGTGCTGAAGAATTTGTTTGTATCACCGAATAAGTATGTTTTATCAGGACTTCCAAATGTGCCTACGTTGATGTCCTCTCCAAGAAGGAAAACGTTTAAAAAATGCTCTTTTTCAACATGTACGTGTTGCTAGTAAACCACGGCGTCTCGACGTCTTCTGAAAGTGGGTCGATATCTTTATTAAACATGTCTTTGCCGTCCCTGGTTTACTTCGTACCGCAACCGGTTAAGTTTCCTGTGGCAATAAACATTGTTTTATCTTCCAAAGGCATGGTTTGTTTAACTGCGAAGAGGTCGAATGCTTCATTCTAGGCAATTTTTTTTTGTTTTCAAACGGGTTACAACTCGTCGGATTTCTGTTACGTAACTTAAAGCAAATAACCACACAGTTACATTGTCTGAATGGTAAATTTAAACATGCTGAGGAAGCAATGTTCAATTAATGCAGGATGAAATAAATAAATATAAACTATTGGAAGACCGGACTCAATGCATGTGCGTCAAGTGTCGTCCCAGCTAAGCCTGTATTGAAATTTTCTTTTAACGGAAGTATTTTCTAAAAGAAGATCCTGTCTTTTTGAAAGGGTAAGCACATGCATTAAGTCCGCTTTTCCCATAGTATCATAAGTCAATAACATGTCCGGGCAGAGTACACTTATTTTTATGTGATGTACTTAAATAACGCCGTGTACTTAAACAAATTGCGTGGATGGCTTTAAATGTTATTTCCGCACAACGAAAAATATGTCCGTTTGCAAGTGTTTTATGTTTTATTCGACATGCAGTGGCGAAAAGGACTCTATTTGGCTCTATCTAGAGAATTAAAAGAAACTTTTTATTGTTTTTGTTTGTTGTTTAGTATGTTTTCATATGTTCGTTACATGCGAAAAGAAGTTATTTATATTGACAAAAAATGATATTTTGCAATTTTTATCAATTTATCTTATGAAGACACTCCCATGCCCACATCATACTACAATTACAAAATATACGAAGCTTCTGAAATATGACAATTGATCTCACTAGTTAAAAAAAATCGTTTCAGACAGTTTCCTTCTTATGTTTTATTTTGTAGATTTTCCAAAAGGAGAAAAAGGACTGCGGATTACTTACTATCAGTAGATTCGTACCTCACAGACAGGAACCTGTCCAGGGAATTAATCACGTTGCTTTGAAAAAGCCAGGTACCAAGACTGTCATTGTTGTTAAGCCGGAAATTGTTGCACTTTGGGTCGATGCTAGCTACCGTTTCCGGGCAAATGGTAGGATACTGTCTACCGAACCCAAATACTTCGCTGTCCATAAATTGCGTCATGATCCCGGTAATACATTCAAGCAGATTGCTCGCGCGGTTCTGCACGGAACATGGTGATCCCAGTGCCGTTGCTGAAACAGGAAATTCACATTTAAATGAAGAACGAGAATATTGACTCAACCATTCGCCTAATCACGGTATTGAGATCGCTTAGTATCATTATAATCTCCAGATGCAAATGATTGTTTATCAAAATTCCAAACATGTGTATTACGTGTTTGCAGTTCTAACTTTAAAACGCAGACATAATGCACCCTCCCTCTCCTCTCCCTTCCCATAAAGGTTCACCAATATTTCAACTGAGAAACAAAACCATTTCACTGAATTTAACATTACAGATGGCGAGAACACATACGATACCGATCAAATACAATCAATCAAAACATCCTTTAACAGTAGCAAATAAGGACTATACAATCATTTAAACGACTCTTTGAGTCGTTATGGTTTAAACCATTTTAAAATGGAATAGGACTCTTCTGTACATAAACTCTGAAGGCTGTAGGTGGAAGAACTCTCATTTTAGAAGCATTGTGTAATGAATTACCGTTGGTCACAGTGACCTTGACCTTTGACCTAGTGACCCAAAAATGGGTGTGGCGTGTAGGTGCATCTACATATGGATTTCAAAGTTGTAGGTGGAAGCACTTTGATTTCAGAGCCTATGTTAAAGTTTCATATTAGAGGTCACATTTACCTTGGCCTGGGCCAAGTGACCCAACAATGGATGTGGCGCTTAGAACTCATCAAGGTTCAGCTACATATTAAGTTTCAAAATTGTAGGTGGAAGCACTTTGATTTTAGAGCCAATGTTAAGGTTTCCCTTGTCAAAAAATAACCCACTTTCATACCAAAACACACTTAAACCAACATAAAACTGTGTTTTTTCTGAGTTTTTCTTAGTGGAAGTTGGTTTTTGCTAATAAAAGTGAGTTTTATGTGCGCTAAACTGTGCTTAACTGAGTTTAAAGTTGGTTATTTAAAGAAGATGTGTGTTTAAGCGTTTTTTTTTCTGTAAGAAGTCGGTTTTTTGTGTGTCAAAAGTGAGCCTTTCTATTTATGAGTTGGTTTATGTGTGTTTAAGTGTGTCTTTTTGTTTTATAAGCGAGTCTTTTACAACAGAAGTTGGTCTTTTTTGAAACAGAAGTGGGTTTGAGCGAGTTTAAGTTGGTCTTTTTGTTAATAAGTTGAGAGCTGCAACGAGGCTTAAAGACTCACTTTAACACACTTTTCAACAAGTTGGTCTTTTGTTTATTAATATTACCCATCAATGAAACAATAATTCTTCAACTGGGTCTTTGTTTGATGTTTATAGCCATAAATAATACAAGTCATTTGTAAAGGGGCTTTTTTTACAGCTTGTTTGCCTTTGTCCCTATTGTACATTTGTGTGCTCCCCATAATTTTTAGGGAATATTGGATGAAAATGGCTCTTTCAGAACATCACAGGTTCACAGATGGACAACAAGTATCACTGACAAAAACTATTACAATGGTCAAGCTTAGTTTTATACATGAAAATGAAAGAGTTTGTGTTTCACTTTGATTTTTTTCTTTATGTTTGTTTTTATTATAAACAATATCTTATGATTGTTTTACGTCTTAATGTTTTTTTTTTGTTTTTTTTTTTGTTTTTTTTTTAAACAATCTTAATGATTGTTTATATTTGTTTAAAACAGTATTTACTTGTTAAATCTGCATATTTAAATAATTATGGTATTGAAAACATTTTTTGGAAACAATCAATTTATTTTTGTACATAAGTTATGCAAGATTTTGATATTTCCATATGATACCATCATATCCATTTTCTTAATTTGCAATAAAATAATAAAATGCCAAACATGATCTGTGTTACAATGTACATAAACTGTCAACAAAATAACAAGACAATACCTAACCAGAAATATCTTTTAAAAAGATATACGGCGTAAATAGTTTAATGAATGAGATCAAGTATAGCGAATGTCTTTTTCTGTGCAGTTCTTAGCTGCATCACACGCAATACGGGATGTTACGGGGAGTTTTCGCGGCTTATTTTACATTATAACATATTGCTGGTCATAAACCTATAGATACAAAACAGAAAACCAAAAGAAGAATGGAAGTGAAATTTAAACATATGAGTCAACCGGCCACACGAGAAGTATCCGTATTTATAGGCGCGTTCTTCGAACAAACCTGTTTTAGTGGTTTGTCGGGCATTGCTATTTGATTCGATTATTAACAGTATCAATTATCATCGTGCTAATGCTTAAAGTGATATTATGGGCATTTTGCACTGTTGAATTGAGCTGAAAAGAATTAACAGGTCAAAATAGTTAGTTAAAATGTGGTTACTGATTAATTATCTGCAACTCACCTTGCTACCAGTTGTTTATAAAAATATATTTTATATTCGATATTCTTACGTGACCCACCCAGTCCTGTAAGCTGAAATAATCCGTAAAACAATTTCGTGTCTTTGTGTCGTATGAACAAATCTGCACTAAAACTAAATTTAGGTTCAACTCGTAAACGCATGATCAGTTGTCAAACGAAAGTACGGTTGATATTCAAATGCATTATTTTTTTCTTTCTGGTATATTGTTTTAGTATGATGATGCTGCATTAATTAATATAAGTGTATATGAAGTAGAAACATCAAAAATAATCAACGGTTGCGATAGACACCTATAAACTGTTACATGCTCATAATATCACTTTAGTACATTAGGCAATATGGACGAATAATTATTGTTAAATTTATCAACAATAATATTTATCATTGTATTGTTGAAAACACATTAAGAATCTATTATTTACATACCATAATTATATTGCTGAATATCTTCATTTAACATATTTCTGGTCTAAAGAAAATTCCAGGTCACCTAGTTCACGGATAGCGTCTTTATTATATAACGATTATTTTACTGGCCGCCAACTCCGGTGATGACCTGTATATAAACTCTGAATGTCCGCGAATTGACCCGATATACCTCGCGGGTTGAAATGCAATGCTTTAAAGTGAGGCCTCGCTTCCATTGCTCTTTATACTTTTACATGTTAACATGTTGACAGGAATAAGGAAGTAAGTACTATATATGAGAACATAGCCTTTTAAGTATAAACGCTCTTGCGCTGGTAATACTCTGAAAATAAAAGGTGTACGCACAAACTGTATTGATGTCGAGAATTGAGTGTAAAACTGTTCTATCTATTAAGCCTTTTCATTCGAGATAAAATTGTTTTATACAGTAAAACAGTGTTACAAAGACGCGGATATGTTTCCAATGTTCTGGTGGTATACTCAAATCAGCCAATGGAATAAATGAAGTGTATTCATTCGTACCTAGCCGCGGGAAATTTTATTGGAATTTTATTGGACACTTACAAAGGTCAGACTGAGGTGAAAAGCTGGCGTATACAGCTAACGCCGAAAAACACCCTTATTTCACACCACTAACAATAAACAGATAACAATCTGTCAGGCATTCAGAGCTCAACAGGGTATTGATTATCTAGGGGTAGATAAGGCTACTGATGGGGTTTGCCTAGAGATAAGGCTGTGTGGAATGAGATTTGAGGCTTTTGATTGGCTAGGAAGAAAACAACCAAACTTTTGAAAAACAAGCTGGTGTCAGCAATTGAATATTGAGCTAAATTTCATTCAGCAACATTAATATAAAGACTCAGTGAAAGACTTATAATGGTCAAATAGCCGCATAAAGACCCAGTGAAAGCATCATCGTGTTTCCGGCCGCCATGTTGGCTGTTTGTAAATAAAGAATATATTAAAGCTTCTGAAATTAACCGCCAAAGTTACAGGACAAAAGAGAGGCCCTTCAAGAACAGAGAAATCCAAATCTACTACACTACCGCTATTGATTCCTTGCCCGTCCATGACTAATTTTTTTTTTTTCTTTTTCGTAAATTCTTTAATAGCACTATTTCGGACGTCATTTGGTTTTCGGAAACTTTTTTCTTGGTTTTATATTACAGTATATAGCAACTACCAAATGACTTAACATAGCATTATTATTTATTTATATAAACTTTTTGGGTTATTTACCGGTGCGGTGCGTGTTATTTATGTTATACTGTCAGGTTATTAACGGCAATTAGATTAAATTTATATATATTGGTTGATTGTCCCAGGATTGCGTTTGTAGTGATTATTCTTTCTTTATACCTTGTCGATTTCTTTTTCTCATACAATGTCCTTTCACAACAAAACATCCAAGGGGCAGAGCAAGAACCTGGCCCCTTTACTAGGGGAGGCACTTTCAGGGTTAGATTCCCATCATCTTAACATCATGCCCTTTAAGTGCCTCCTCCAGTCAGTTGGAAGCGTAGGCCCCATTATGTCTTTCTTCACTATTTTTCAACTGGCCTCGTGTTTGGCTAAGGAGCTCCCTGGACTCGTTGAGCGGACTGTGCCTCTTGCGTCCGGTTGCATTTTACTGCAACTCAAGTCCGCTCAGGCGCTTGCCACCCTACTCTCTAGGGGGACTTTCCACCTTGGCAGCGTCGCAGTCCGGGCCTTATCACCTTCAAACATGAGGTCAGTTTCAGGTTTCATAGCAGGGATCCCGGAAAGTCAGGAACTCATGGAACTTCAAGGAAATCTTATATTTAGCCCTGCGATTCCCCTTTCCGAACTCTCTATAACTAACTTGGAAAGGGTTAACCCCTATCGCCCTGCGCCCCCTGGCTTTCCGAGACTGGTCAAACCTAACAAAATCCTTGTGAAGGGCACGAATATTGCCCTTGACATTCGTCCCTGCCCGGTCCAACCTGCCCGGTGTTTTAACTGCCAGGGTTTTGGACACATAGCCAGCAGGGGTAAATGCTCCAGCATCACTACCTGTTGCCGCTGCGCCGGAACTACTTGCCAGAGAAGGTGCACCAACAAAACACGTTGGTGCGCAAACTGTGGCGGCCCGCACTCTGCTTCCTACCAGGGGTGCCCCTCCTATAAGAAGGCTGTCTCCTTAGCCACCTTCGCTCATTTTTATGGGGTCACCTGGTCCGAGGCGGAGAGCAGGCTATTTATGCCTGACACTGCGAGCCACAGCGTGGGCGCCCGTAACACAATCAACACAACCGGTTCCAAGTCATCAACCAAACATGCCTCTGCCGGTATTATCACGCCCCAAACCGAGAGGTCATGTCCTTTAGTTGAGGGGCTAGTGGGTAAGAGTACCCCCTCTCAACCTTTAAATAGGGAATCCCCCCCTAAGGTTACTATTGTGGAACCGGTAACCAAACACACACCCGATTTATGCACCCCCCCCCCCTGTATCGCCTATCCAGGGGGATCCACCCACTCAGAGACGCCCTCCTGTGGCTACCAGGGGGTCCTCCCTGTCCACCCCGTCCACCACGTTGACCGACGGTGCTAGCGACACCACCTGTAGTGGTCCTACACTGTCGGACGACTCTATGTTTGATATCACGGGGAGAGACTCTCTGGTGTCAGTGCACTCCAGTATATTGGAGAACCTTTCTATCTCTGGTATCTGTGAAATAGAGGGGGAACCCCGAGTTAGTGTCCCCCCTAACCGTCCCAGAATGGTCGACTCCCAGACATCCCCAATGAGCTCCCCTTCCGACAACACCAGCAGACGTAACTCGTTTGCTGGGGACTCATTTATTAAAATCAAGGATCCGCCAGCAACAGGTCCCACATATAGGAAAATATATCTCAGCGAGCTGGCGGATCCGGTTGCTGAGATAATAAAGGACCAGAAAAGGCCCACTAGGAGTCGAGTTATATCTTACATTTATAACAAAATTGATTCTTGATTAAAAAATTGCAGAGAATCAATAACAAAGGTTATCCCCCCTGATAAAATTTTAACTAATAAAATCCATTCTGGAACTGGGGATCCTCCAATAGTAGTAGCAGATCCAGGATGCCCCCCCCCCGGCCAGCGGTACCCTCCCCGCAAATAAGAAACACGTTCGGCTTGCCAGGACCCCCGTGAAACTCAAAGGGGACTGTGCAGGCCACAAACTAGGAGTTAAATCTCCTCACCACTCAATAAATCAGATTAAACGCAAGTTAATTTCGCACCACTATGGACAGTAACCTGCAAATTATTTCATTCAATGTTGGTGGTCTTTCCGCCAACAAATTTACTGAATTAAAATATTTTATTGACTGCAACCCTAATACCCATATCATATGTTTACAGGAAACTAAATTTTCAAATATTTCTGTAAAACAAATACCAGGGTATAACTGCGAATTTAAGAATTATGTTACTTCAAACCAAAATATTGCTGGTGGTCTTGCCATATATATTAAAAATACAATTAATTATGAACACCTGGGAGTGAACAACCAATTTAAATCTGATGGTAGCACTGCTATTGAGGCATTAGCAATTAAATTGGTTATTGACAAGAACCGGCCTCTTATCCTGGTCAACTTATATTCAAGAGGATGTGATCTTGAAACCCTGAACGGCCTCTTTAAGGAATTAAGGACCATTAAAGGACCCTTTGATGTAATATTCACAGGCGACTTTAATGCACATCACCCTGCTTGGGGTTCCATAAATTCAGATGCAAACGGTCGGGCGGTAATAGAATGGTTGGACGAGCAAGATCTTATACTGCTCAATGACGGTTCTCCAACCAGGCTTAACCCCACTGGTTTAAACTCCCACATTGACCTTACTGCTGTTAATGCCAGGATAGCAAGTGCGTCTGCATGGGCAACTGTTAAAGATACCATGGGATCTGATCACCTCCCACAACAGGTTACCCTGCTCAACTATATTGCACAGGGAACTGAGGCCCAATGCTCAGGGGAGCAAAAGGTTTTTATTGGAAAAAGCTAATTGGGCTCAGTTTAGGGACCTCTGCTCAGATCTCTCCCTTGCAGATGTTCACTCCCAGGATCCAAATCTGTTTTGTAGTAACTTAACCAGCAGGATACTGTCCATGGCGGAATGTAGTATACCGGTCTCCTCCGGCAAGGTCAAAGCCAGAAATAGGGTCCCGTGGTGGAATGAGGCGTGCTCCAATGCGGTACAGGATCATAAAAATGCTTTAAAAATTCTTAAAAAGAACTCCGCTGAGCATAATCTTCTTAATTATAGGTCCTTCGAAAATCAGGCAAAGCGGGTTATTTTGGACGCAAAAACTCAAAATTGGAAAGAATTCTGTGATTCAGCTATCATTAATAAGAAAAATACTAGGGATTTTTGGCAAAAAATTCACAGAATTAAAGGAAATTCATTCACCCCTGTACCGCTACTTAAATACAAAGGCGAAATTGCCACTACCCCAAGGGACAAGGCTCAATTTTTGGTACGACATTTCCAATCTGTCTCCAGTGACTCAAACCTTCCCGTTGAAACTCTGAATTATCAAAAGCGGTTTGAGACTGAGCACCGAAATATTTTAAATGAGCCTGGGGATAATAGCACGCCTCTCAATTTACCTTTCACTATTACAGAATTATTAAGTGCCATTAACAGCAGGAGCAACACCGCCACAGGGCCTGACAAAATAGCATATTTAATGTTTAAAAATATGCCAGCCATAACTCTAAAAATCTGGCTTAACCTATTCAATCAGGTGTATAGGACAGGCAGGATACCACCCGAGTGGAAGCAGGCCACAGTGATTCCAATTCCTAAACCTGGTAAAGACAAAAATGATCCAAACTCATATCGACCAATAAGTCTAACATCACATGCAGGTAAATTACTAGAAATAATGGTCAAAAATAGATTAGAACACTTATTGGAATCAAATAACATACTAAACCCCTTCCAGTCTGGCTTTAGGAAGGGGCGATCTACTCTTGATCAGCTAGCTAGATTACAACATGATATTCTTTCTGCAAAAAATCAAGGGCAATCAGTATTAGCAATTTTTTTGGACCTTCAGGCCGCCTTTGATTTAACATGGACCTTCGGCATACTAAAAAAGCTAGCTGACTATGGAATCACTGGATACTGTTTCCACTACCTCAGAGCATTCCTAGAGGGCCGTAAAATCCAGGTCAGGGTCGATGGGGAGTTATCAGAGGTAGCCATAACTGACCGCGGAACCCCTCAGGGGTCCGTAATATCCCCAACTCTGTTCTCCCTCATCGTTAACGGTCTACCTGATGCCGTAAAAGACTCAGGAATGGTTATCTCCCAGTTTGCCGATGACTCAGGCACTTGGTTAAAGGGGTCTAACATGTTACGCCTGCAAAAGAGGGCTCAAGCAGGCTTAGACTCCATATGGAAATGGGCAATTGAATGGGGATTCAAAATTTCCCCAACCAAAACAGTAGGAGTACTATTTGGCGAACAATTTCAGCACTCTTTGGACTTAAATTTAGGCGGCACCAAAATTATCTTTGAAAAAGTGGTGAAATTTCTAGGTATGTACCTAGATAAACAGTTAACTTTTACTCACCACTTCAAATATTTGGCAGAAAGGTGCGAAAGGGACCTAAATTTAATGAGAATGTTAAGAGGCACATGTCACGTAATTACACGTTGTTTGTTGATAACACGCAGTAACAACTAAAGTTCATTTCTGATTTCATCCAGATTTATTTCTGTTGAATATTCTCTAACACAACGCTTGCTAATGTTCATGAAATACAATTTTACAGTGTGGCAGCCAACATGGCTGCCACGTCAAGAAGACGTGACAACCCTCCAAGTTCTTTTCAAATCTAACCGCAGATTTTTTTTACTAACCAAAAACACTGCATTTTATCCCCAGGTTAATTTACATAAAATCTACTTGTAATTTCCATTGGTCACCAAGGTCCGGGCTTATTACGGATTGGTTGACTTTTTAGAATGTTATAGAAGGAACAATATTTCATGTATTTACTTGCTTGGCGGATATACTAAAATTTAATCAATGTATATTGGTACTAATTAATTTTCATTGGTATAGAGTAATTCTGTTACGTTCGTCAGTACTATAACTTTTGTACCCCAGACAATAGGTGACCTTTTCATCTGTGCTGTTTGTTGACCATGCGTGTTACTTATAATCTCGTATCTATATGCTGACTCTGAACTCATTGTGTTCTTATTTGGATTTAATCTTAAATCAGGTCTGACTTTCCATTTTATTGATTCCAATTATACCCCACCCTGAGTGTAAACGTATTTGCGTTTTTACTTGAAATAAATCTTAAATCAGGCCTTATTAAATTCTCAAACTTCATCTTAATATTGCATATACATATTATTGAAATATACATATTAGCCTTATTAATTTCCATCATAAGAATAAACTTATAAGAATAAACGATATGTTATAAGCTGTTACATGACACACAGGTTTCGGATCAGATAAAAATAGCCTCTTAACACTCTACAAGTCCCTTATACGTCCAAAGCTAGATTATGGAGCCCAAATCTATGCATGTGCTAAGCCAAACGCCCTAAAAATGGTTGATGCCATTCAACACAAGGCCCTAAGGATAGCTCTGAGAGCCCTAAACTGTACACCGGGTGCACTGCTAGAGGAGGAGGCCGGTGTGTTACCTCTTGACTTGCGTAGAAAACAACAGTCCCTCAATTTCTGGGCCAGGGTTAAGTCTCGGCATGGTTCAAACCCCGTAAACAAACTTGTCGGGACTGGCACCTTCGTCAAGGGGAAAATACTTAAGCGTAAGCATGTCGCCCTACCTTTTGGTGCGAGTATTAGGACCCTGGTTGAGGATGCCGGTCTCGACAAGGTACATGTAGCAGACCTGAGGCCCTCCAAGGCCCCCCCCTGGACGCTTGGACCCATTGATGTTGACCTATCACTCTCTAATAAAATAACGAAAACTGACTTGCCACAACTCATCAAGTCAGAAGCTCTCTCTCTTATAGATAATATGTATGCTGAGCATCTAAAAATCTACACTGACGGCTCCAAATGCCCTAACTCTGGTTTGGTAGCCAACTCTTTTGTAATCCCTTCAAAAAACATTAGTAAAACGCACAGGCTCAGCAACAATCTCTCTATTTTTACAGCAGAACTTTTGGCAATTAAATTCTCTCTGTGCTGGATATTGGTCAATAAACCTACTAAAACTGCTATTTTATCAGATTCAATGTCATCTCTTGAGTCCATAAAAAACAGAAATAGCAGATCTAGGCCTGATATTTTAGCTAGCATTTTGGAACTTCATCAACAGTGCCTAGATAAATCTTTAAAGGTCACATTAGTATGGTGTCCAGCACATGTCAACATCAGTGGGAATGAACAGGCCGACAGGGGGGCCAAAGAGGGCCTCTTGAGGGGGGCCGTAGATGTTGGGGAACCCCTGGCACCTTCTGAGATCTACTCCCTGACAAAGAAATTTGTTTTGGGCGAGTGGAATCTCCGGACCGACAATTCGTCTTCCCGTCGACATACTTTTATTAGACCTGCGAAAACCCTCAGGCCGCCTGACAGATACTCAGCAAGCATTGTGCTTGACAGAGCCATCACGCGCCTGAGGATGGGAACCACCCTATTACCCGGTGGCGCAGGAAAGTATGTCCTCGGTATAGACCCTGCATGTCCTAGGTGCCAGGAACCTCTCACTGCGCCCCACATGCTGCTACACTGTCCTAACCATAAGGCGCAGAGGGACCACCTTGAAGCTGCATTGCACTCCCATGGACTAGTTTTTAACCTTACCAACGTGCTAGACCCCAAGGGAGCAGCTAGGGGCCCGGTCTTCTCTGCCCTTGCCAAATACTTACTAGATTGTCAAATAACTGACAAAATCTAGGTCATTGGGGGAGGGAGAGCAGCCAACACCCACCTAATTATACAGTCTAGTGACTGTTTTCTTTTAAAAATGTGTAATCTCTGCACAAACCTGATGTAATCAAATAATTGTGTTGGATTTGTGTCGCTTTTACACAACCTTTATTTTAGTTTTTAATGGGTATATTGTTCTACCCCGCCCTTTCTAAATCAGGCCAATGGCATTGACCTGGTCTTCTTTATTTTAATACATTTTTTATGAGAGCATGACGTTAGTCCACCATTTACATTTTTCAGTTTTTTAATATAATCATATTTTATGGCATTTCTTACTACAAGAAAGGACGAGGCTGTCCAGTAACCTGGGATTGTTGGCTGCATTGCACCCCCTCCCTTCCTCTTTGACACCCCACCCTTTCCCCTTCAAACTCGAAGAACCATGTCGGACTGGAGTGCACGGTGCAGGGCCTTATACCATTATAAACACCTATTTAGCCCTATCTAGGACAAAGTATTGTCGACCTTGCTGAAAGTACTAATCTTGTACCTTGGAGCACATTAAGGATTATTATAACTGCTATCTTGTGTAGCAATTTCCTTATTTTTGTGAAAACTGCTATTTTATATAGCAAATTGCCTTAATTTTATTATTATTGCATTAACTCATGTTAAAATTGCTACTTTTATAGCAAATATCCTAATTTTTTATATTAAATTGCTATTTTATATAGCAAATTGCCTCGGTTTTACTGTCTAATTGTCATTTTGGATACCATATAAGGTACTTTAGTATTATTTCCTCCAATGTTATCATCAGTATACTAATAATATTGGATAGATTAGAGCTTTTTGGGTTTATCTTAACGTATCTAGGTAATATTTGGTCTTTTTACCATTTTACATTTTACCATTATCAATTTTCCTTCAATAGTATACAAACTATTTTTCATTTACCGTGCACTCCCTCTGGTCCAGGGGAAACAACCATTGTAGACTTCATCATCACAATTACCTCCCTTAGTACAACTGAGTGACACCACCCCTGCTGGCTCTTCTTTTCCCCCACCCACATCGGCCTACACTTCCATAAAATCTCTCCTTCTTTCAACCCTCCAGGGTGGCAACATGTATTTTAAATATATAAATGCATATAGTCCTGTACATATTGTAAATAATGTACATCTTGTACAAATTTAGCTGTCTTTGTCTTATTTTTAACTGTAAAGTACATTGTCTTACCCTTAATTTTTATGTGGCTCTATGAAGGTGACCGTTTGGAGACATGTAAGTTATTGCCCTTTACATATAAGGGTTTATTACTAAACCCACCTTTAAATATTGTTTTAATGCCACTCTGGGGGGATCTCTCTTTTCCATAGCCCAATCCTCCTTAAGTTCCATACAGACAGGGTCTTATGTTGGAGCATTACGGCTATATTCCCTGTCTGCAAGTGTTCAACATTGAGCCACATACATAAACTTGTACTCATTAATTTTTAACAACTCAATACTCAATTGCAATATTAATATATAATTGAGAGTTACACACTCTATGTGATATCATATATTGTCTTTTTTTTTTCCTTTCCTTCTCATATAATTGCATTTGCACATGCAACTTCACTCTACATTTGAGAGCTGTTAAATCAGGCTCTGGCATCCCTATTAATAAATGTTCTTAGATATAAACATATCTCTCTTATGATTAGATCTTGTTGTTTGGCGTTTAGTTTAAACTTTAACATACACATAAAAATGGTACTTGACTATGCATGTAAACATATTGTGGCAATGTTCAACCACTTTGTGATCTGGAAAACCCTCAAATATTATTATTTTGTTACACAAACATATTACACATCTGTGTATTCCTTTTTCTATAATTAATATATTAAAATAGTCCTATTTGGATTCAATTTTTTAAACCACAGATCACAAAGTCTAAAGACTCCAACAAACCCATTGCAGTATATACTGAACAGTGGGTCTGGTAATGATGCTGCCACATACAACAGTATGTGTGTTTTCACCATCTTTACTTATAAAAATTGGGCTATTCTTTCTCTCTCTCCTCCTTAAAAAACAATACAAAGAATAACATACAATAACAACATCATATGAATGATATAAATTAATAATAAGTACAGTAACGTAACAAAAACATAGTAATCTAATACTATAAAACAACTCCAAGTTCTTTTGGATTAACTCATTCTTTTTCTTTCATTTATATTTTTGCATATAAACCATTATTGTTTACTTTTTCTTAAAAGTACAAAGTCAGCCGTGGGAAAATCTATTTTAAAACGGATTGACCTACTGGCAATCCTTAATAAGAAATTTCGGCCAATCAGCGCCATCGTTATATAAGCGCATCAACCAATTAAAGCGCCGCTTTTTAACCGCGTTAGGCCTATTCACTGTATAGCACTGCGTCTTTTTAACGCTTCATATAAAGGTTATATATTTTTAAACCAATAGATTTTTATTAAGGCACCGCACCAACACTGCAAAGTTTTAGATTTATACCAATGGTACAGCCCAGTAAAATCGGGCTGTCCATTTTATGGCCGTTTTCGGCTTTTTATGCAGAGTTCTATGTTAAGCAGTGTGCTCGGGCAATGGTTTTTAACCGAAGTCCCGAGGGTAAATAACCCCATTAGTCTTATAATGGTGAAATTCTGTCAGCATGAAGTATTGTGTGATGAAAACAATGTGTTTTTTACTGCAATGTGGAAATCAACAATAAGTTGTTTGGAAAGGAGGTTGAACTGCCTGTTGTTGTTTTTTTGGAATACTGAAGAACAGTTTTAACAGGTTTGTATTGTCATTTCTTCATCCCTTTTTTTATTTAGTTTATTGAATTAATTATGATCATTATCATATTTATGTATTGTCAATGAAATGTAAATGGATAAGTTATTGTATTGCAATTTAAAGGAAAAACAACACAATTTGAAGCAAAAATAGATAAACTTACACATGTAAAAGTGTAAATGTTGTGTACAGTGAATAATTTTGGTTGTGTTTCATGGTTATTGTCATCTTAAATTTTATTTTTAGCTATTTCTGATTATTACTGAACGGATTTCTTTCCCTCATACTTGATTAGAACTTATATATTTTAATTTTGAAGGTTAACCACAAGGCAAAATTGACATTGATGGGAAGATCCTTTGGAAAGAATTTGCATCATCGCCTGCCTGATGTATGGACTTTTATACCTGGTTTTTACCCTGCACGAGCTGGCAAACTTGAGGGGAACAAGAGTGGGAAAACCTCAACCTGTCCTTGACCAAGAAAGCTCGATTTGTTGAGAGGTAAACTATACAGGTTATTGCATTCACAGTGCCACCAGAGCACACAGCCAAATGAGACCACGCATCTTGGTACATTTCAAACTGCATTTTCTACCAAACGCAATTTCTTTTAAAAATTGATGAAAAGTGCTAAGTCACATGTGATCGCGGGATTAAAATTTCAAAAATAAACAAACAAAAACAACAAGCAAATAACTTAAATTTATTATTATTAAAGCAACAAGATTACCATAACAACAATATTTCATAGTTGTGTGGAACGAAAACATAACCAATCAACATGTTTAAAGAATGCCTTGCCCTTTTGAAAGTGTTTTGCTATTAATCCTTTGCAGATCAACTGGCGTAAGAGATGCTCAAGAGGAGAAGGACACAAGCAGCATCAATGGTACATGTCACTCCAGCGCCTGCTTTCCAGGTCTCTCTACCAGCTGCTTTCCAGGTCCCTCCACCCGCCAAGATCAGGTCTAGGTCCCTGCACTGGCTGCTGTCCAGGTCCCCTAGCAGTCAAGGTCTCTCCAGTGGCTGTTGTGCAGGTCCCAACACCGTATGCCGTCAAGGTCCCTCCATACGCTGAAATCCAGGTTCCTCATTCCACTGCGGTTCAGGTACCTCCAACAGCTGAGATCCAGGTCTCTGCAGCAGCTGCGGTCTAAATACTCCACCGCAGTGGTCCACTGCGGTCAACCTTTTGCTTTAAAATCTTCCATAAATGTCTATTATTGTATAATGTATTGTAAAAATAATCTGTTTGTATTAATTTGCGGTGTACTATTTTTGTCATATAAACATAATTTTCGTACACATTGTGTTTTTTTCCCTTTTAACCACATGGGGCTTATAATGAACTGTTGTAATTGCTTCACAAAAACCATTTTTTCTAGAACATATCAGTCCAAAATTATTTTTTTCACACTGCAAAATCCCACAAAAGGCTCACAAAAAACCTACTTTCTTAAAAAAAACTCACTAAAACACTGTTTAAACCCACAAAAATCAACTTACCCAAACCTACAAATTGCTTTTGTTTTCTTCACAGATAAAATACTGTTAATAACTAGGTTTAAAGTGAGTTAAAAGCATGTTTTCACTGTGAAAAAAACTAAGAAAGGCGTGCTTTCAGCTCACTTTTCGCTCACTCAAAAAAACGTGTTTAGCCTGCTTATAGCTCACATAAAAAACATACTTTTTACCCACTTAAAACCAACTCCAGACAGAAGTTGGTCTAAGCATGTTTAAAAAACCTCAAAAAACCAACTTGTAGAAAATCATGCTCACTTTAAACCCACTTAAGATGATTAAAAAACCCACTATGTTGGTTTAAAGCGAGTTAAACCAAGATTTAACTCAGAAAAAACCAAGTTGGTAAGCTAAAAAACCCAGTCGGTAAGCTAAAAGCGTGTCTGAAAAACCTGCTTTTAGCACAGTGCAAATACCGCAGAGTTAAACACAGCTGCCTGAAGAAAACTCACTTTAAACCCACTTTAGACGGTTCAAAAACCCACTATGTTGGCTTTAAGCGAGTTAAACCAAGATTCAACTCAAATAAAACCAAGTCGGTAAGCAAAATGTGTGTTTAAAAGACTCGCTTTTAGCTCGGTGCCAATACCGCAGGGTTAAAACCAGTTTAAAACTGTGTTATAACCGGATTTTGCTCACTTTTTTGACAAGGGTTAGCACAACGTGGACAGCTGATGGCAGACGGCGGACGAGAGCTTGCTATGGCAATACCTCGGTTTTCTCCGAAAACAGCCAAGCTAAAAATTGAGAGTTAAGATGTTCATTGCAAAACTATTGTATTAGAATTACTTTTTTGCGTTTGTTAGTAACATTACACACTACAAATCAACAACTGACAGTTCTGACACGTCTAGGTGCTCATTAAAGCTTTTAGTGAGATCAAGTTTGTTACGTGCAATTACCCAAAAATCCTTTCAAGAATACTGATACAAATTATCTTTCCGCCAGTGTAGAATTCAGGGCTTTAGTTCAGTATAGGAAAGACCACTAGTTGCAGTGGTGTTTGAAACTTATGCCAGCACAGACGATGACTTATACTTCATATACATTACATCTATGGACAAAGAACACAGATGATACAATTTTAGTTAACTGTATTTCAAAAACACTTGCCAAATACAGTTTAAGAAAGATATGTTTTAAGTGTTCATCTAACACAATTTTGAACATTAACAAACAAATATAACAACAAACAATAACTTGACTTTTTAACGATAGCCCATCCCATTCTTGACAAAATGAAAATATCAGTACATATTGACTGCCGAACTTATGTGCACCATCAAATTATATCAATGAAAAAGCAAAATGAGGCCTTCGAGTTTTGGTAATAAGCAATTAGTTTAAACAATATATTTCGTATTAGAGGAATACATTTACAACTAGAAATGGTGCGGCAGAGGCCAACGCGTATCCCCACGCCGAATGTTTGACCCAGGGGCGCCCCAGGGTTGGTAATGGGGCCATGCATAGTTGAGATTGACCGTATTGTCATAAGAGAAGTTCAGTATCAATTAGAAGTGAATGGGTGTAGAAATAAAGAAATTATAGTAAAAGGCAGTTTTAGTGGGGTGGCCTATGTGGGCGGGGCGCCCCAGGGTTGGTAATGGTGCCATGCAAAGTTGAGATTGACTGTATTGTCATAAAAGAGTTTCAGTATCAGTTTAAAGTGAATCGGTGTTAAATGAAGAAATTATAGTAAAAGGCAATTTTGAGTGGGTGTGGCCTATGTGGGCGGGGCGCCCCAGGGTTGGTAATGGGGCCATGCATAGTTTAGATTAACCGTATAGCCATAAGAGAGGAATAGTATCAATTTGAAGTGAATCGGTGTAGAAATGAAGTAATTATAGTAAAAAGCAGTTTTGGGTGGACGTGGCTATGTGGGCGGGGCGGCCCAGGGATGGTAATGGGGCCATGCATAGCTGAGATTGACCGTATTGTCATAAGAGAGGTTCAGTATCAATTTGAAGTGAATCGGTGTAAAAATGAAGAAATTATAGTAAAAGGCAATTTTGGGTGGGACGCCCCAGGGTTGGTAATGGGGCCATGCATAGTTGAGATTGACTGTATTGTAATAAGAGAGGTTTAGTATCAATATGAAGACAATCGGTGTAGAAATGAAGACATTATAGTAAAATAACCTAAAAACATGAGTAAAAATATCTGACCCGGCCCCACCCCAACCCCCATAACTTTTGACCCAGGGGTCAGATAAAAATTCCGAATAGTGCAGGGTCGCACATATGCTCATTGCTACCATGCGTGTAAGTTTCAAGGTTTTAGTGCTTATAGTGTAGGGGGAGATAGTGGCCAGGACGGACGGACGGAAGACAGAGATAACCACAATTTCCCCATTTTTTCTCCGAAAAGCAAGGGGATAATTACGTTTAATTAAAATATGTTCACAAATATGTGTTGTTTTAATTAGTTTAATACCAGCCACAGTATCCATCACGTATAGCACTGAAAGTGTCATCAAACTTATTGGTACCCTACAATACTGTTATCAAACTTATTGATACCCTACTAGTAGTAGGGTACCAATAAGTTTGATGACACTTTCTGTGCTATAGTAGTAGGCTACTAGATATGATATGATTCTACAAGTCTGAATTTACTGAGTCTAGTTTTGACCAAGACTTTGTTCTTGTAGAAGTGTATCATTGACCTTATCAACTAAATTGCTAGTTCTGATGTGATCTTTTATCTTGTATTCAATTCAGACATTACAAACATTCTGGTAAGGCATTTAGTACACACCCATTCTGAGTGTTTAGTTCTTCAAAACTAATAAACAAAATACAAATGCAGGGAAGTTATGTTTCGTTATCGCGATTTATCAAACACCAAAACAGGAAGATTTATTTCAACGTTTCACATGATAGAGATCTAAATACGCAATCAGAATATTTCAAAATAAACTAGCAAACTACATGAAACAATACCTGCTAATCCCTGAAGCCATTTGACAGCGTTTTCAAAGTTTTATCTGAAGCATCAGGAAGTTAATATAAACTGCTTTAGTTCAATGTTGTGTTACAAAACGTACTTAAATATTTGATTACTTACTCAAAAGATTTCGAACAGTCAGAACATGGTGCTAAAAATATTACATGTGTGAGTATCATACCAGTGAAACTTGATAAAGTGAAGATACGGTTAACATAATTATTAATACATACTTCCCTTAGCTGTACTTATACAAAGCTCTTGATCAGGAATGACCAAACAAGTATTGTTTAAAAAGCATTTAACAGATAAATTTAAAGAAACATTGTTACTAGTTTCACCAAACAATTAAATATCACATTACCTAATCACTACCATTGTTTTAATAAACTGATGCATGTATTTATATAAATTTACTTTTAATTTTGTTAATACTTTATTTTCATAAATTATTGAGCAACAATTTTTCCGACATGATAGACTTTCAATGCGTCATGTCTTGTTTGTGATTCGGAATTTAATCATTTCCTATGCCTAATTAATCCACAGTCCCAATTTGTATTCTACATGTATGTTTGACAAGGTTGTACTATAGCCATACAAGGAAAAATTTAGCCCCGTCCCCTAGAGGTCACGTTATTCAACCAACGGGACTCTTTTTCAAATTCAGCTGAGATATCATTAGAACAAATGTTATGACCAAGTTTCATGAAGATTTGACTAAAACTAAGACTTTAAGAGTGCATTTGCGCAGTCTGGTCAGAGGCTAAGCTATTCCCTATAAATTCACTCAAAGTTGTCATAGTCTAATTATGCATCTCCTGATCAGACTGCAAGATGCGTAGGCTGGGTGGGCTATTGCTATGATGGGCGCATATGGCATAAGAACCATTTTTGCATGACACAGGTCTTTAAAAATCTCATAGCATATTGTAAATGGCACAATCGAGCACAATGCTTTTCAATATAAAATTGAATTCAAAATAGCAAATATAGCAAACCAAGTAAATAAGGGTAGCCTATTAGAATGATTTCCAGAGGTGCTGATCAAGTACAGTAAACATTTGTGTTATGTATTTTAAGCAGTGTTTATTTTCTAATCTTGAAAGCAAAACTGTGTTTATCAATAGTCAATTAAGACTTCCCCTGACAATTTAGTGACCAAATACAAGCCATGAAATTCTGCGACATGGGTTGTAACGCGTAATTGAAAATGGGCCACAATTTGTGTTTATTTGTCGTTTGAATATGCAGTGAGTAGTCTGTTCAAGAGATTTCTCTCAAATCAACCAATAAAATATTTGAATGTATTCAATCGTGTCTGCTGGTTTTATGTATAGGTCATTCAAGGTGAAAAGCTGGGTAAAACAGCTAATGCTGAAAAAGCGCATTAGTGTTTGATAATAACGATGTTAAGGTCAGAGACTGGTTAACACCATGTGAACTGTTAGGGTAAAAAGTAATGCATCAACAAACAAAGTACAGGTCAACAGCACTGTGTTTATGACTACTTACATGTAATTCATGAGTAAAAAGTATGGCTCGCAGATTTATTTTTTATTTATTTTCACCAATTATTATATTGTATATTTTGAATTTGTTTATGGTGTTAATATGATAAAAGTTTTCTAAAGAGACTTTCCATCATGAATTTATTTTCTTAGTGTTATAGGTATCATCAATATTCCAACAGTGTTCATATAATATTTCAGTGCTCACACTGGCCTTCAGAAAATAATAGCCATAACGTTTTCCTTAAACAAAGTAATAGCCAAAATAGACGCATACTTTTTCAGCAAAATGGTACTGAAGGCAAAAAGAAAAAAACAATTAATCTCATTTTATCTATGTTTTATCAAATGTATATCTAATGGATTTAAGTTATAATATATACTTAAAAACAAGCTTAATATCAGTGTCGTTTTATTATAAAATATTATCATGGCTTTACAAAAAAGTATACAATCAAGGTTGTGAATGTGACTTAACAAACCAGACATCAGCTACAGTTACATACATATATACTTTAAAATAAAACGATAAATACTTTTATTAAAGTACTATTAATAAAATAAGAAAACTGCCCTTTCAAATTGTTCAATTTTTAAAGTCTGTCCAGGTGCAAGTTCTGCAGGGGACAAAAATATTTCTAAACTGCACTTAGTCCTGCAGGACGAGTGCATTAAAATGTTCACTTGCCCTGCAAACACATGCACTTGTCCTTTGAATATGTGTGAAATAAAGATTGCAAAGGGGTGATATGACCAATAAAGTTACACTGACTGCTGTTTTCCTTTTTTCTAATGCTTACGTGCTTTCCGTTTCGGACGTTTGAACATCGCCCCCGCCCCCTTTAACGAACGCTCGTATGTCAGACATTTTTCAGATGAAATTCAGACTGGTTTAAAACCGTACTTAGCGGTAAAATAATTCTTTAAATATCAATACTTACAGTAAATGCAATTGGATGGTTCCCTGTCATCATGGACGCGCAAATTTTACACCAAAAAGCCAATATTTAATTGGGACACAGTCTCGCATAACAACGCGCACCTGCTGTATGAAATTAACAATAACAATTTCCAGTTCATTCGCGTGCTACTTTCGGAATAGATATGCTTTAAGAAATGATTTTATTTAATGAAAAAGAGTCTTACTGGTCAGAAAATACATATTTTAACATCAGTTTTTTTTCACTGTAGGACGAGAGCTTTAGGGAAATTCACTCGTCCTTTCAAGATTTCACTCGTCAATACAAGCGGACTAGTGGAATTTTTGTCCCCTGTTCTGGTACATTACAAAATATTGTCAACCAGACCATCCGTAACGCCACATATGTATTCATCATTCTATAAAAATGTTATAAAGAACGCTGAAAGTGAATTAAAATCGACAAACCGTACAGTTTCCGAAAACAACTGTCCGAAAACATGTAGAGATATCTCATTTGCACATGAAATGAAATATGAATATCGTTTGACTGCAGAAAATAAAACCCGTAACCTTGCGAATACGCAAATAATATACAGTATAGCCAACGCGGAACAAAGTTTTTAGCGATCCCAGCGGCAAGATGAAACGAGTCGATGCCGTGTCAGCTGTTGAAGCCGCGTCAGTATGCGGTGGCAAGTCGCATTTCGCCGCGAAGCTACGCATCTGTCCACCGAGGCAAGCCGCAATTCGCGACATGATGCCAAGTGGATGTGCTTCATAAAATAAATAAAAAATCTTTTTAAAATGATTAGGTACATGTAGTTAACAAATTTTAAAAGAACAGTTATAATAATATTTAAGATCATAATAAATTTAATGTGCGCGGATTGTATTAGCATTTACATGTAAGCATAGTTAATGTGTCTGGCCAATTAAGTTTGTCTCCCGCCCGCAGGCTTCCTGAAAAGTCCCAAAAGGTGCCTGTCAACAGGACAGGCTGCTGGAAAAGTTTGCCTGTCCGGACAAAAATTCACCTGTCCGAACAGCGCGAGTTTATAACTTAAGAATTTAGTAAAGTTTAACTCATATTTACATGTATTGCAATGTGCAGCCTGTGTATAAGTATTGGACAACTATAAGTAATTGAGTTTGGAACATATAACATCAAATCATTATGTGTTCTTATGCAAATGTAACACACTATAATTTTAAAATATGTGATTCATTCAATATAATATGTAATTATGTAGTCAACTTGTACAAAATATACTCTTATATATTCTCCGTACAATATCAATCTTTTACCAAACTATCTGTTTTATATTATCAAAAATAAAATGATAATGCGATATTACACTAATAAAAAGCACATTTCCGTGTTATTTTATGCGTTCCGACGATACATAAAGCAAAACATTGCTTACATATGATGATGACAACTTCAAATTTGACAATTTCGATCATTTGTATAAGCATTTTCTCCATGTGTAGTTTTTTGTTACAACCTTTGTAAATGGATAAATGGTAATAATCGGACCAATCAAATTGACGTTCTCAAAAAAACAAAACAAAGGGAGAGCACTCCTAAGAACTAGTGACGCGATAGTGTTCTTAATTACAAAAAGGCTCGAAACTAACGAAAAGAGTTATTCTAATTGGGTGTTATCGTTCTTTTGGCTAGTATGACTTTTCGGTATTAAGTCATTTTTTTGCCTGTCACAAGGACCGGCGATATTAGAAACTTTGCCGGACCGTAAAGAATTTTGCCGGACAAGACCGGAGGACCGGCCTTTTCAGGAAGCCTGCGCCCGTAGTGTATGCAGGGCTTTCCTTTGACCCGAGCTCCCGGGTTTTGACGCTTGAAAATTACAGAATACCTTAGTTTGACTCTTGAGAAAATTACGTCATGCGTCACATTTGACCCGGGGGAATGTACCGACTTGCGTCAAAGAGATCAAAAGTTATTAAGAGTAATCGATAATTGGCTTGGGGCGGAGTATCTTTTGGTAGACGCTAACCGTTATCGCCCGTTTCCATTCATTAAAGCACAAGTCCGCCCAGTAGGCGGAGTTTTGCCCATTGAGAAATCTAATAATGACCAATTAAAACACTGCTGGTTCGATGACGCGTGTATCAACGTTCCATTATTTATCTGAGCGTTTGTTATCAGCTGTTTGCAGAAACGACATGTATTCAACCCACCAAAACAGAATGGACTCACCCGCGTCAGTTTTAATAATATCCAATATATAATTATAACATCCCTATCCACAATATTTTGAGAAATACTTCCACAATATGTCAGAATGTATTTCCAATGCTGAATACAGTGTACCCAACCCTGTTTTATTCCATGTTTGCTCCGTTCAAAGACGCGCAAAAGTTATGCTGGCATACATGTATGTACTGTCTACAAAGTAAATTTACACGCTTTGCATCAGAGTTGCTAATAATAACCATAGAACTGGTATAACTGACCGTGTGGCAAAGTGACAAATTTGGATGCTGCATCTGCTAATTGATTACAACATAGGTGTAATAATTGACCATTTGAGACGGCATAGAAAATCGGCGTGTTTGTCGCACGTCCTCGGTAAAGATGGCACATGAAATAATTAAATCCGGATTTGAGCCGTCCAGGGTCGATTTTGAGATGATAGGAAATCCAATTAATTAGTTTAAGGAGGTATTTTGATGGTAAACGGCTGGCACTGACATGAGAAGTAACTGACGAAACATCTTTTTGTTTTGTTTTAAAACATCTTCGCTACTTTCCCAAAACCATACCATTCTACGAACGTTGCTATAGTCGTCCGCCAACTATAAATTATCTATTAGCAAAGTAAAGCACTGCAATATCATACTTAAAACAATATGTCATACGAATTATATATTAATTGCGTATTTGCTAGGTTACTTATTACTGGCTTTCATTTTCTGCAGACAAACAAAACACATATTTTATTTCATTCGCAAACGACGTATCTCTACCCGTTTTCGGATACGGTATGGTTCGTCGATTTTAATTTATTTCCAGTGGTCTTTATAACATTTTTTATAGAATGACAAATACGCATGCGGTGTTACGGATGGTGTGATTGATACAATTTTGCATTGTACTCGCAAGAAATTGCACATAGAAATAAAATAAAGAATAACAATAAGCAAGGTCTGGAGGGGCTTTGCCCTCTATTCCCTTTATCCTACGGTCTCTGAATCTCTGCTTAATTTTCCGTATTTCGAATTTGGGACAATTGACACCCCTGATATATATTACATGTATGTCACTACAAGTGCGAGTGTATTTTTCACAATGTTGGTCACAATGTATGTTGGTATTATCTCTTTTATTGACTGGAATATATTAAGAAATAAATGTTTAGATATTTGTAAATTTGTTGCTTTATATATATATATATCAGGCATTTCCCCAGGCGGTTTTAGCACAGCGGGCCCGCTGTGCCTGAACTTCGAAATCCATTTTGCCGCGGCGCTTGATTTTCCGATCATGTCGCCGCGACGCTTGTGAATTTGTCAAGCCCTTGCAAGCCGTGATCCATATATTTTGATCAGACGCAAGCACGATTTACGGGTCGTGTATAGGGGTCAGTTATGGTGTCTGTCCACTTAAAATGGTCAAAAAAGATCCATTATAAACCGGTATACGCGGCGTAAGAGTAATTAAAGGTATGCTCAATTTTGTGTTGTTTTATTTTAATTGCATGCAAATATTTCAGCGATGTTTAAAAAAAAACAATATTGCTTGTTTCGGTAGTGCGTTATTGAAGAACAGAACATAACATGCGTTTTATTATAACTTGCACAATCTACATCGTCAGTCTAACAAAACAATCAAGGCATGAGTAAGAATATTCATGTCACATTAATCGTATATTTTCAGTAAAATAAAGTATATATTTCAGCGTAATTGAAGTTGTATTTTTAATTAATTGGAGTAAAACCCCTCATTTGATTGCTACCGCCAACTAAAAATGTGTTCACAGCATTTTATAAAAATTTAAAGAACCTTCATTAAATGCATTAACAGCCTATAGTCAGAGCACGCTATAAACCCTCAACAAAGTTTTCTTTAGCTTTTGGGCATGACAGAATGATACGATTTTAGAAACGACCAAGGCCTGTATCTGGGAAATCTGCAATTATCTATTTCTTCGTTAGTGCTACTAATGAATCGTCGCTGTCAAATAGTGCATTAAATACAAGTGAAAGTTTCCAGGACGTTGTTAGTGATCCTGAAACCTCCGACCCACCTACCAAGCGACTCAAACAGCGAGCCATTGGGTTCGAAAGTAGTTGGAAGCAAGATTTTACATGTTTAACAAAAGTTGAAGGAAGTAAGTACATCTTTACTTTACTTAATATTTTGTATAAGTATGTAGTAAATGCAAAACAAAATGAAATCGCAAGTGAATAATAATTTAAAATTGTCGCTCAAACGGTTTATAAGACAGATATTGTGTTGCATCAAAGATTAGACACTACAGATAATAAATTTTCAATATGAAAGCATGTCTTAATGTAACTTTATGAACATATAATAGACTATGAAATGAAACAGTTGTTTGAAAAAATAATCCAATCTTTTGTAGGTATGATGTGCTCTTTGTGCATACGTCACATGTGCAGACCAGTGCTTTCAGCAGTCGGTACTGCTCCGTCGGTACTTAACTAGACTGTCAAGAATACATAAACAAACGAAAAATGCTTAAATATCTCTATAATTTCAGAATTATTTTACAAATTATGCGTATTGCAGTTTGCAAGAGGGCTTCAGCAAAATGAAAACGGTAAAAAAATGAAAATCGTGTTCGCCTAAAGTCTGCTGTCCACCATGCTCTTGTGATGGTCAGCATTGAAGGACCAGACAATTAGGAAGTGGACTTCGGAAGAATGATGGATGCTTAGCACCTGGATAAAGCATCGAAGAATAGTTTTTGGAAGTTAAATTATTATATCTGTACACTTGTGGTAAAATATGAAACTGTATAAGCGTTTTAATGCCTGCTTTTATTTTTCTTGTTATTTCATAGTATAAAATATGACTTGAATGAAATAAATTTAGGAAAAAATTATACACATTTAGATAAATTGTAGTTTTTTAAATAGCTTCAAAGTATTGTATATTTTATTAAAGACAGGTAGAAAATCGTTTTTAAAAATCGACCCGCAAAATGGACACCCTTCCGCAATAACCCCCATTCCGCGATGTCTTGCCGCTGTGCCTGGCCAAATTCCTGGGGAAATGCCTGATATATATATATATATATATATATATATATATATATATATATATATATATATATATATATATATATATATTATATATCTTAGTAATTCGCTTAAAGTACAAAAGATCATTGACTCTCCTGCGTTTTTATTATGACTCATACAAATTTGATTTTGACTCTTGAAAATTTGGTCCCAAGAGTCATTGACTCTTGAGATTGGAGGTCTAAGGAAAGCCCTGGTATGTATTTCACACATAAACAAGGACACTTAATTATGTTTTCGCATATACATGTACAAGTGGTCAAGGCTCCAGCATATGGTGGATTTATAAATTAATTGCATGTTGTTTTTGCTTTTATATTTTTGCTGAGAAAATTAGCAGTTTACTACGTCAGATTTGTGTAAAAAATTACACTGCTTAAAATAAATTATTCAGTCATGTGACAGATTTATTTTAAACCGTGTAATTTTAAGACAAATCTGACGTAGTCATTGTAATTGTGTTGGATTTGTGTCATTTCGACACAACTTTGTTTTAGTTTTTAACGGGATTATTGTTCAGCCTTGCCCTTTCTAAATCAGGTCAATGGTATTGCCACCATTTACATTATTCAGATTCTTAATATATTCATATTTTATGGCATTTTTTATTTAAAAGAAAGGACGAGGCTGTCCAGTAACACGGGTATGTTGGCTGCATTGCATCCCCTCACTTCCCTCTTGACACCCCACCCTTTTCCCTTCAAATTCGAAGAGCCATGTCGGACTGGAGTGCACGGTGCAGGGCCTTATACCTTGCAAAACCCTTATTTAGCCCTATCCAGGGTAATACCAATTCTTTGGTATTATTGTAAATTTTCTTAGTATTGCTTTTTTTCCATCATAGCAAATTTTGTACCTTGCATTTCCTTATTTCTTGTTAAAATTGCTATTTTATACAGCAAATTCCCTTATTTTTGTGTTAAATTAATATTCAATATAGCAAATGTCCTTATTTTTGTGTTAAATTGCTACTTTATTTAGCAAATGTCCTTATTTTTGTGTTAAATTGCTATTTTATTTAGCAGATAAAGTACTTTTGTACTATTTTCTCTCTTGTTATCCCCTATATTTAATTAATATTGGTTGGATAAGAGCACTTTGTGGGTTTTCCCCTGCATTGAGGTATTATTTGGTCTTTTTTACCAATTTTATATCACACTGTTTTAATTTTCCTTCAATTATTTTCATACTTTTTTTCCACTACCGTGCACTCCCTCTGGTCCATGGGAAACAACCGTCATAGACTCCACCTCCACAATTACCTCCCTTAGACCAACCTATTGGTAATGCCCCTGCTGGTTTATTCCCCACTCACGCCAGCCTACACTTCCAAATCTCTCCTTCTTCAAACCCTCCAGGGTGGCAACTTGTATTTTATATAAATAAATGCATATAGTACTGTACATAATGTAAATAATCTACTTTAATGTATAAATTTATCTGTCCTGTCTCATTCTTAACTGTAAAGTTCATTTTTTTACGTATAATTTTTATGTGGCCCTATAAAGGTGACCGTTTGGCGACACGTTATCATTATCCTTGTTTTTATAAGGGTTATTACAAATATCCCTTTTAAATATTGTCTTAACGCCACTCTGGGGGGTCGTCTCTTCTTCATAGCCCAATTCTCATGAGGTTCCAAACAGACAGGGTCTTATGTTGGAGCATTACGGCTATATTCCCTGTCTGCAAGTGTCCAGCATTTAAGCAGCCAGTTAAGGGAAACGGCCAAATTGGCTGCTTAAGCGGGGTGGCCTCTTAAGAGGGGGTTGGGTCATAGGGAGTCTGGAGTTCAGATTTACATCTATCTCTTGTCTTTATTATGCATCTAAAACATATACAGTCAATCTTGTATTAAGAGACCACTCAAGGGAGTAATCAAAAGTGGTCTCTTAATAAAATGGTCTTTAAATAAAAAAGGCCATTCTCGAAGAATGCTTACCCTCAATTTTAATCTATATGAAGGATAATCTCTTTTGTCCACTATGATTTTAACTTTTATAATAAAATGAATATTAACACAATACATAAACAATATTTTACTTATAATGTGTTTTATTTTTTCACTTATTATAAATTATCATTTATTATAAATGAATTGTGTGTACATATTTATTTGCAAAAACAACATAGACAAGGAAATATTTTCCTGAGAACAAAGAATCTGGCTAAAAATTTGTGTAACAGTCTACATATATGTATACATGTGTACATCTAAAACTAAAAATGAATGTCAGAAGCAAAGGCTATGATATTTTATCACATGTATTTCTCTTTCCGTTTTTATATTGCTTTCTTTGCACCTCGGCTTTACACTTAAGAATGTTCTGAATTTGAGTTTTACCGACTCCAAACTCATCTGCGAGTTTACGTGCACTTTTACTTTTTGACAATTCCAAAACCCGAATTTTCTCGTTCAACGTTAACACTTTTCGTATTGACATTTTAATTACTGCATGTACGCTTAAGGAAATCTGACTCGATTATGATACATAATGAGCTGAAAAAATTAAAACACGTCAATTGAAAACAAACAAACAAACCTGATTGGAAAATTTATTAAGTAAATAACAATGTGATTGGCTAACAAATATCTACTAATTAGCATAATTACAAATTGGTAATGTACGGATTTCGACAGATAATGCCGATTAAAAGTTTATTTTCCACACTTCTCAGGAAATGTTTGTTGCGTACAGTGCATTGTTTCTGCACCTGTTATCTATACTCGAGAAAAATCGGCGTTGTCTCTTAACGTTCCACATAGTAAACTATTTAAGCTGTAGACTGTGCGTAATATGTTCCTCTATTATTCAACTCATTAAATTAATACGCAGTCTACAACAATACCGGTCAGAACCGGTCAACGAGACAAAACACAATCATTATGGTTGGTGTGAAAACAAAGCAGCGGTGTAATAGTACATCTTATTGGCTTAGATAAACAATTAACACGGATTTGTCCCTGAAAGATCAATAGATTAACCACTTTTACCTCCTAGTGGTCGCTTAATTCAAGTTTCGGACATCAAAATCAGCGGTCGCTGGTCGCGTAAGACAAAAGTCCCTTAATACAATATCATTATATAGCGAAAAAGCTCCGTGGGATTTCAAAATGGTCGCATAAGACATAGGTCGCTTAATACAAGTGGTCGCATCCACAAGATTGACTGTAGTGGCAATGATGGACCACTTTGTGATCTGGAAAATCCCAATAATATTAATATTTTTATTTACCTTAAATATATTAAACATCAGTGTAGTTTGTTTATTTAAAACATTTTACACATTTGTGTAATTCTTTTCTGTTCAAAGAACATGTAAATTAAAGTAATTCCATTTGATATTAACACCTAATATGCAAATCACAAAGTTAAAAGACTCCAATAAACTCATTGCAGCATATGCTTAACAATGAGTCTAGTAATGATGATTCCACATATAATAATATGTGTTTTCACCATCACTACTTATATAAATTGGGCTATTCTCTTCCTTCTTCTTTCTTTTTAACATAAATAAAATCAAAATAAAACATCTTCATAGTACTTCAACAGTATAAAACAATCATACTACATGCAATTAAATTTTAAGTATTAATGGATGTAATTATCATTTCACGGCTTTGTCCAATAATTGCGTAATGCGTTTTTAACGTATTTTGAATAATAAAGTAAAGCTATTTTTTAAACTACTAGATTTTTATCAAGGCACCGCATCCACACTGCAAAGTATCTTATATTATAAATGGTACAGCCCAGTAAAATTGGGCTGTCCATATTATGGCCGTTTTCGGCTTTTTAACGCAGAGTTTTATGTTAAGCAGTGTGCTTGGGCAATGGTTTTTAACCGAAGTCCCGAGGGTAAACAACCCCATTAGCATTAGCAGTTTGAAGCCACATCAATAATCAAGACGGTCAAGACGTATTTGTTGTTTTGTTGATTATTGTCTTATTATAACTATCGTTTGAATATGCTTATATAAACTCGTTTCATTTTGTTCATATTATACAGTTAATATTGATACTAATTACCCGATAATCCCGTATATTCCAGTTTTAAAGGAAATGCCGGTAAATATTTACGATACACAAACATTCCCCATATTTCTTAAGTATCAAATACATTTTGGCATTTGTTACTATTTAAAGAGATGATGAAATAACGTCTAATCGGGGCGTTTTTTTTCCCACTGAACACGCGATTAACGCCTGATGTGATGTTCATGTATTTATACAACACAAAATACACCAACACTTTCCAAACAACGTTCTACATGTCTGCATAATTTTCGCGCGCTTTTTATGAGACAAAGGATCTTTTTGCACTGTGTATTTGACGCTAGAATTTGCCAAAGGTCGCGTTAGCATTACAGTTCGGAAGTGTGTTTCGGATTAAAAATTTAACAAGAGCACCGCATAACGGGTGCCCACGCTCGGCTGCGAAAGCTTGTCAGAAAATGTTGTTTTTTAGAGGTCACAGTGACCTTGACCTTTCACCTATTGACCCAAAATTGGGTTTGGCGTGTAGAACTCATCAAGGTGCATCAACATATGAAGTTTCAAAGTTGTAGGTGGAAGCACTTTGATTTTAGAGCCTATGTTTAAGTTTTATATTAGAGGTCACAGTGACCTTGACCTTTGGCCTAGTGACCCAAAAATGGGTGTGGCGTGTAGAACTCATCAAGGTGCATGTACATATAAAGTTTCCAAGTTGTAGGTGGAAGCACTTCGATTTTAGAGCGAATGTTAAGGTTTATGTTAAAGTTTTATATTAGAGGTCACAGTGACCTTGACTTTTGACTTAGTGACCCAAAAATGGGTATGGCGTGCAGAAATCATCAAGGTGCATCTACATATGAAGTTTCATAGTTGTAGGTGGAAGCACTTTGATTTTAGAGCTTATGTTAAAGTTTTATATAAGAGGTCACAGTGACCTTGACCATTAACCTAGTGACCCAAAAATGGGTGTTGCGTGTAGAACTCAATAAGGTGCATGAACATATGAAGTTTCAAAGTTGAAGGTGGAAGCACTTTGATTTTAGAGCCTATGTTATAGTTTATGTTAAAGTTTTATATTAGAGGTCACAGTGACCTTGACTTTTGACCTAGTGACCAAAAATGGGTGTGGCATGTAGAAATCATCAAGGTTCATCTACATATGAAGTTTCAAAGTTGTAGGTGGAAGCACTTTGATTTTAGAGCGAATGTTAAGGTTTATGTTAACGTTTTATATAATAGGTCACCGTGACCTTGACCTTTCACCTAGTGACCCAAAAATGGGTGTGGGGTTTAGAACTCATCAAGGTGCATCTACATATGAAGTTTTAAAGTTGTAGGTGGAAGCACTTTGATTTAAGAGCCTATGTTAAAGTTTTATATTAGAGGTCACAATGACCTTGACCTTTGACCTAGTGACCCAAAAATGGGTGTGGCGTGTAGAACTCATCAAGGTGCATCTACATATGAAGTTTCAAAGTTGTAGGTGGAAGCACTTTGATTTTAGAGCCAATTTTAAGGTTTTAGCACAACGCCTACGGCGGACGAGCTGGCTTTGACAATAGCTCGGATTTTCTCCGAAAACAGCCTAACTAAAAATGATAATTTGAGAATCAAACAAAACATTTACAGTTTTGCGTAATTAATTCAATGATAATTTGTTAACGCGCATTACGTGTCATATCGCTTATTAAAACGTGAAAATAATAATTATGAAACTCGCGTAAATCTAGGTTTCTACGCTACACAAATGTACATGTATGTGGATATCTTTTCACTCGATCCGCCCCGTACATATGCGGCGGATTTATTCCGCGAAAGCACGCAAGGTTAATATAGACTCAACATCGTTGCGCGGATCGATGCGGCGTGCCTCAGTGATACGCCGCATGATTACACGACTTTGCTGCCGAGTACTAAGATTCTGTCTGTGCATTACCGAGGATTATGTTTGTTCCGCGTTGGCTGTACTGTAGGTTGAAATATTGTTTTAAATGTGATATTGCAGTGCTTTACTTTACCCATAGATACATAATTTAAAATTGCGAAATGGCGGACATTTGCAACATGTGTAGAATGGTACGGTTTTCAGAAAGAAGCGAAAAAGTGAATAATTGCAACATTGCTAAACTCAAGTTTTTATACTACTTACCTTTCAGTAGTGTCGAATGTTTAAACATTAATTAGTATTTTGAGCAACAAAAACACATTAATAATAGAAAAATAACCCAATTGGTTACTTTATTATAAAGAAACATTAAAGCAGATGACTATTAGCGCCCGCTGACTTAAAAGGAATTACGGTATCATTTGAGCAATGTAAACAAAATAATTACACAAAAAATTGAAATCATTATCACACATCAAAAAATGTTGAAGCAGATGACAGATAGCGGTAATGACGGGGATACATGTAATTACATGTAGTTGATGGCGATTAAATCATTATACAATCAACAAATGTTCAACGTAATCTAATTGCAGAAAAAAATAACATCGTGAAAAACTGAACAAGCCAACAACAATCGCGGCGATTTTCAATAATGACGCTTACATAATAATTGGCAAAAAAAAACGAAAATTTAACATTTAACGATAATTGGTAGAACACTGGGAGATTTAAGACATTTATTTCCGAAATAAATCAGTTCTGTCAGACACTAGAAAAACGCTCTAGGCCACGATGTGACAATGTGGCAGAAGTTATTGACACGTGTATGACAATACACCGGCTTTAATGTTTACACAGGTAATCTTGTTATCGCAGGGCTCAACATTTACCTAAAAACCAACTTGCCCTGCTGGGCAAGTACTTAAAAAATCTACTTGCCCTGAACGTAAAGCCATTTGCCCAAACATGAAATATCACATGAACTGTTAACCTCATATTTTTTAATAAAGATCAAAATGATACACCCAAAACCTTTTTTATTTTTGCACATTTAACAAAATGATTACAGCAATTAAAGTCTAATTCAAGTCTAAATTAAATGATTTGTTCTTTTTTGCACTTGCCCGGGCGGACAACTAGATTATAAAGTAACTTGCCCGGACCCAACTTTTACTTGCCAGGGGCAGTAGGACAACCGTTAATGTTGAGGCATGTATCGATTTTTCCTGCTTGATGGCCCGATTTACAGGCATTTTGCATTCGCCGGAAAACTTGTAGAGGCAAATTTATTTTTGATGTAGGCAGATAAAATAATCTCCATTTTTTCTAGACAATTTTAAGACATTATAGCCAGTTGGATAAAATAATTGCCATTGGCGATAATGTCTGGCAGCAGCTAAGCACTGATATTTTAAAGGTGATTGATTATTTTTTTTATATTCATTAAATCTCATTTATATATACCATTTTCATCATATTTACAATGCTTTCAGAACATCTTAAAGGGACATTCCATTATATTTGGTAGTCTTATTATTGCTATAACATAAATAGGATGATTACCAGTGCAAACACATCTCGACCTTGCATAAAGACACTTTCTAAATTTCAGTGGGTTGCGTTTATTTCAATCTTGCATTTAAAAAGCAATTACCTCATTTTGAAAAATGAGTTACGTCTATATATTATGCAATGGCGAGCAACTACGTCGCCTTCATCGCATTGATTAATGTAGACAACATCATAGATAAACGGTCCATTTTTACACTAGGCCACCGAACGATATTTAAAGAAAAGGGGAGCAACTCATTCATCTTTCTTGACAAAATGTACAGTTTGCGATTCATTTGTTTCTGAAAATAACATTGTAGGAATAAGACCATCGTAAATTTATAGTAAATGGAAAGTAATACATGAAAGAAACACATATTTACCTTTTTATTACATTATAAGGTTTTTATTCGTTACTAAAATGCATGTTTTATGTGCCTTCGTTAAATGCGTTGTCAAACGCCGCCATCTTAGGTTACATTCCACTAAAACATCGAGTTTCCGTAGTGCGTAATTTCTAAAGAGTTTTTTCTCTTCTTGCATAAAAGCCATTTAACAATCTGAGACTTGTTTAATGGGGCTATTTCTGATATCATATATGTTTCTTGAGTATTTTGATGACATAAATTACATTCTAACTTAAAATATAAACTTTAAGTGCGTGTTTTATGTTGTATAGGGCTTTTGTCGAAAAATGCTTTGTCGAAATATGGCTGCCAAACGACGGTTGTACAGGTGTCTGAAATTGTATTGAAATTATTGGAAGACGACATATCGGTCTTTAAAATTATACCTTGGAACAAGAAAAGGAAAGGCCAGACAAAAATTGTTTGAAAGTTGGCAGTATTATAATGGGAACCTATCGGATTGGTGTAATTAGTGTAGTTTAAATTGTAAAAGCACATATACTGGAGTTTCAAAGTCACAGAAATTCATCTGCAAGCATAATAAAAAAAAAACAATTTTGATGATTTTTCGACAATTGGAGTGCTAGACTATATGAGAGATATGTATATTTTGGTAAAAATGGGTGGGAAAAATAAATTTTAAATTTCCGTATTACCTTAATTACGATGATCTTCATATATTTAAATTTCAGATGGAGGACAAGATTTAAAAATACAAAATCACATGCATGTATCCAATTCATGCCATCCTCTTTTTTTCTAGGCCTGATCATTTATCCCTCAAACAACATTTTGCGAAAAAGTCAGTGGAAGTCTTGCTTTGACCGGCGTACTGGATATGATTTCAATCAATTTTATCCAGATTGAATCATTTTAAACACCACTATCACTGTTCTGGCTTAAATTGTAATGTCTTTGCTTTGTATTACCCGTGGACCTACATTTAAGTTTAGTTTTAGTTGGTTCATTTGCGTGTTGTTTTGTTCAATTTTTTATTTGTGTTTGGTCATATGGTTGAGCGTGAAATCAAGACACACCACTGGGTAGTTGACATTTACCTGAGTGCATATATATTTGATTCAAGGAATTTGGAACATTTTAAGATTAAACATATTACATACTGAAGCGAATCTTGTCACCGCGGGTTAATTTGTCGTACCTGTGAAATCTACAAAAGATTCATAATTTTGAAAAAAAATAATGATTTGTTTGTAGTTAAATTATATTTCAGTATGCAATACCAAAAATAATAAACAAAAATTGTAAAAAGAACATGGATTCATTTATTTACTCAGTTTTATATCCAGTAGGGATAAAGATATACATATTTCATAGTAAAAACACTCTTTTATTAATATTTCGCCCAAACGGGCTTTATCAAAGTTTACAAACACGAATTCACTACATAGTTATAACTGTCGTATACACCAATAAAGGTTTATTGGTGTATACGACAGTTATAACTATGTAGTGAATTCGTGTTTGTAAACTTTGATAAAGCCCGTTTGGGCGAAATATTAATAAAAGAGTGTTTTTACTATGAAATGTGTTCATTTATTTATTTATTTATTTATTTATTTATTTATTTATTTATTTATTTATTTATTTATTTATTTATTCATTCATTCATTCATTCATTCATTCCTTCATTCATTCATTCATTCATTCATGAGTGCGTGTGTGCATTCGTGCGTCCATTCGTTCATTCGTTTGTCCCTCCATCCATCCCTCTATCCCTCCCTCCCTCCATCCATCCATCCATCCATCCATCCATCCATCCATCCATCCATCCATCCATCCATCCATCCATCCATCCATCCATCCATCCATCCATCCATCCATCCATCCATCCATCCATCCATCCATCCATCCATCCATCCATCCATCCATCCATTCATTCATCCATCCATCCATCCATCCATCCATCCATCCATCCATCCATCCATACATCCATCCATCAATCCATCAATTCATTCATTCATTCATTCATTCATTTATTAATTATTTTATTTATTTATCTGTCTATCTATTTATCTATTTATTCATTTCGTTCGTTTGGTCGTTCGTTCGTTTGTTCGTTTGTTTGTGCGTTCGACATTACGACGATCGCTATATTCGTTAAAACAATGTTAATTGCGTGTTCGGTGTTTCTTCTATGCTGTTTATGGTGTATTCGCTAAATCAGGGACCTATACAAGCATATTGTATAGGTCCCTGGCTAAATAGACAGACACTGCGGTTTCAGCGCTTTGTTCGTCCGATAAGTATTTACAATTTCAAGCATTTTAATATCTAAGTATAAACACCAAAAACTCGAAGTATGTCGAAATATCAAAACCTGATTATTAATTTGCAACTGACGAATTCTGAAAAAGTTAGCCAATGCAGAAACGACACCTGATATCTCCCGTTTATGTTAGTGTAGGTGTCATTGTTAAGTTTGCATGTTGCTTATGGCCACTAAAGGTGATTTTTCATTTTAATACTAATTTGTTTACAAGTATTTAATTTTAACTATTATATTTATTAATGATCAGAATTACCACTGACTCTAGATGAGTCAATATACGCTCCGTGGAATTACTGACTGTAAGGTGGAGAGGGGTGGGGGTCTTCGTAACTAAATATAAATTCGGAAAAGTTTACTAAGGCGCATACCCCAATATTCACCTTAGGTTTACAATGTATTTATATTCTTTATTAGTATTCCTTTATGTTGTAGATTGCTTAAGCAACTTTGAATTATGTTGGTCACATAAGTTACACATTTAATTTTCATTCATTTTTAATTTGAATACGCACTCGTGAGGGAAAGTCTTGATAACTGGTTCCTTATGCCTTATTCAAATCGAATTAGGAACTTATTACTTAACAAATAAATTCATTTGAATAAATAGACGAATAAATCAAGGAAAATCACTGTAAATGTAGGTTGGGAATAAAAAAATATGTATGTATTTTTGTACATTTCTTTTTAGCATTCTTTTGTAATAATATCATAGTGCCGTTTTCGCGGCTTAATAAGGAAAGCACAACCAGCTGAAATATCTAAAAATATCACTTATAATTCCGAGAACAGTGCAATTTTTGTCAGTTCCCACGACTTCTAATCGTGCGCCAATGTTGAAGGTCGCCGGATGTAACGTAGGCATTCTAGAGCGAGAAAACGCGCTTTCGGAAATAGAAAATCTATTGAAATAAAACCACCCAATTACAAAAAAAATATCACAAATTTACAAATTGTCCCCCTTATGCAGAATATATAGTGCGGTTCCTCTTATGCCTAAATCAGGAATATGTGTACATACAACTGATGTATGTTACGCTGGGTAACACACACTCCTTATTTGTAGCACACTAGTGAATTAGCCTGTCACCGAAGATGTAGCACACGTTATCCTTACACACACATTAAAATGTAGCACGCTGTGTGTTTGTTACTATTTAGGCAATCGTGATTACACACTAAAATCCTTAGAGCGACAATGCGATCGTGCGATAATACGATGACGACAGTGCGACAGTACGATGGCGACAGTGCGATAGTACGATGGCGACAATGCGACAATACGATGACGACAGTATGATAACGCGATAGTACGATGGCGACAATCCTACAACGCGATAGTACGATGGCGACAAGGCGATAATACGATGGCGCCATCGTATTGTCACACTGTCTTCATCGTATTATCGCACTGTGGCATTGTCACCATTTTACTTTTGCACTGTCGCCATTGTATTGTCGCACTGTCGTCATCGTATTGTCTCACTGTCGTAATCGTATTGTCGCCCTGTCGTCAACGTATTATCGCGCTATCGGATTGTCATGTTGTCGCCATCGTACTATCGCACTGTCGCCATCGTATTGTCATACTGTCGCCATCGTATCATCGCATTGTCGCCATCGTACTGTCGCGTTATCGTACTGTCGTCATTGTATTATCGCATTGTCGCCATCGTAATATCGCATTTTCGCCATCGTACTATCGCATTGTCGCCATCGTACTTTCGCACTATCGCAGTGTCGCCCTCTGGATTTTAATGTGTAACCACGATGGCCCTTAGGGGTCA